>NW_028274819.1:77901912-78204942 GCF_037043125.1 Eumetopias jubatus
CTCTGTCAAATAAATAAATAAAATATTAAAAAAAAGTCTTTGTGAATGTTCCTTTGCTTGAATTTTGCTTGGATCAAGATATTGCTTAACTTCCAGAATATTGTTGATGCATGTCATATTGTGGCTGAGAGAATATCCTGAAATTGTGAATGTCAATAATCTCTGCTTCTATTTAATTATCGTTGTTCCAACAGCCAAAAGAAGCTGCAGCTCCTGGTAGGATAAGTTCTCTTAGTCATAAAAGCATAAAATAAATAAACATTTAAAATAATAAAAAGTCCTCTATACCTGTGATTTTTCTCTTAGGTTCTGATTAACTTTATGCATTTATGCTTTTCCCTTTTCCCTTATTGAAATAACTTTTGATTTATCTTTCTTATTTATATATTTTCTTAGTCAAGGAATTTGTTCTTGAATTTATCAATTTTACTAATTTTCTCTTTATTGATACCTGAATTTCAGATTGTCTTATTTAGCAGTAACATTTTTAACCTATGGGTATTGTGCAGTTTAGCTACGGCATATGGGTTTAGATTTGTAACATTTTCATCACTATTTTGCAGTTATTTCTGTAATTTTTAAAATGGTTTTTCTCTTGATCTAATAGTCCCTTTAAAAATATTTCTAATTAATTGTTGTTGTTAGTATTTTATTATTTATTTATTTTTTAATCCTCACCTCCGATTTCCCCCAGCCCCCCACCTATCTCCCCTCTGGTAACCATCAGTATGTTTTCTGTAGTTAAGGGTCTGTTTCTTGGTTTGTGGGTATGTGTCTCTCTCTTTTCTTCATTTGCTCATTTGTTTTGTTTCTTAAATTCCACCTATGATTGAGATCATGTGGTATTTGTCTTTCTCTGACAGACTTATTTCACTTAGTATTATACTCTCTAGATCCATCCATGCTGTTGCAAATGGCAAAATTTCATTCTTTTTTATACTGAATAATATTCCTCTGTGTATATATACCATATCTTCTTTATCCATTCATCTATGGATGGGCACGTGAGTTGCTTCCATAGATTGGCTATTGTAGATAATGCAGGTATAAAAAGCTGCATTTATTTATTTATTTATTTATATTTATTTATTTATTTATTTATTGTTTTAAAGATTTTATTTATTTAGTTGAAAGAGAGAGAATGAGAGATAGAAGGCACGAGAGGGAAGAGGCTCAGAGGGAGAAGCAGACTCCCTGCTGAGCAGGGAGCCCGATGCGGGACTCGATCCCAGCACTCCAGGATCATGACCTGAGCCCAAGGCAGTCGCTTAACCAACTGAGCCACCCAGGCGCCCTGCATGCACCCCTTTAGATAAGTGTTTTTATATTTTGGGGGGGTAAATACCAGTAATGCAATTCCTGGATTGTAAGGTAGTTCTTTTTTGAATTCTTTGAGGAACCTCTACTGTTTTCCACAGTGGCTGCACCAGTTTGCATTCCCATCAACAGTGCTTGAGTGCACCATATCCTCACCAACATTTATTGTTTCTTGTGTTGTTGATTTTAACCATTCTGACAGGTGTGAGGTGAGTTTGTAGTTTTTATTTACATTTCCCTGATTGATGAATGATGTTGAGTATCTTTGCGTGTGTTTGTTGGTTATCTGTATTTTCTCCTTGGAGAAATGTCTGTTCAGGGCTTCTGCCCGTTTTTAATTGGATTATTTGTTTGATTAATTGACAAGTTTATTACTATGTGGTTAGTAAAATCTTTGTGTTATTTCCAGATCTTTTTATATTTTTGAGAATTTTTTCAGAAACTAATATGTTTGTAGTTTAAAAAATATTTTGGGGACTATTGAAAATAAAGAGCATTCTATTTGCAGCATAAAGCCTTTTAAGTCTCCCAATACCATTGCAATGCTGTGATGTTCATCCTTACAAATTTTCTAGTTTTTATTGTGAACATTTAAATAGTCTGTTATTTATCACCAAATATTTACATTTCATATATTATATGGCAGGCATTTTTGCAGGTGCTTCACAAAACACCTATCAAATTGACACCATTGTTATATTCACTTTACAAAAGAGGAAGTTGAGGTGTAGAGACATTAAATGATTTGCCAAACCTAGGACAAAGGGATATCTGTATTTAGATCTTGATTATGGTTGTCTAACTGTATAATTTGTTCACTTAAAAACATTATTGTAGATTATATCTTTCATCATTATAATGTCTCATTCTTTATTTAACTAAATGTTTACATTAGATTAAATGCCGTCTGTTATTAATACTGTAACTATTTCCCATTTACTTCATATGCTCTTATGTAATACTTCATTGATAAGCTTTTTGGATTACTTTGCTTTAATTCAATCTGGGTTTTTAGATTTCGTGAATGAAGGACTTGGTTTGTTTTGCTGACTACTGTAATGCAGGATGTACATCAGTGCTTAGTCTCTTAGGCTCAGTATATATACAGATCTTGACACAAACACATTCTAAATGTTATTCACATTCTTGAGTTTATTTCTTTAATAACATTTTTAAATTTTGATCTTATTTTCCTTTTTTTGCCATTTGTTGAGTTTTGACCTCTATTCTTTTTTAAATCTTCTGGCCTTCCTGCTCCTGTCCCATGTAAATTAGAGAACATAAAATTTGGTTTTATTTATATTTGTAGACAATTTTATAAACATTACTAAAGTTTTTATTCCATTGCTATTTTTTGCATCCCATGAGAGGTTTGAAAATTAGCATAAGTAAACTTTCTTAACTCTCTTTTTCTGTCTGTCTCTAGGTTATGACTGGCATATGACAATAGTAATAATACTGGTTATTATGACAATGTTGATATTGATGTTGAATACTGTCTTTCCTTAGGCTTTCCCCTGTTTTGATGGTATTGGACATATCAGTGAGAGTTCAGGTACTCCATCATTTGGTTTCATCATTCTGCTTATGAATCAGTAGCTCATTTTGGTTCCCCAGGTTCTTGTTTTGAGTTTCTCATCTCACTAAGGTTCATCTCCAGGTCTTTCCTTTTTAAGGTTAGAAGCTATAGCAGAATAATGGAAAATCTTTGGGTTCATTCAGACATTTAAATCTACAGAGCCCCAACCAGGTAAAGGATTTTGCTATGTGCTCTTGTTTCCATCTATATTTTGAGTTGTCATACTCCTAAACAGAATTTCATTTTCTTTGGTTTGTTTGAGGTATAAATAGGCCATTTTGAATTCCTTCCTCTTAATTTCTGCCCCTTATCCCATAATCTTGATGAGAATAAATGTATACCACTTTCCAACATTCTCACTTTATTTGATATATATGCCACAGTTAGTATAAGTATGATTATAAATGATAGTTATCCATGGACTTGGAGCAATATATTTGGAAATATTCCATAGTTTCTTATTTTTTTTACTGTATTTATTTTTCCTCACCTCAAAAAGCTTCAGAGAAGGGAATTATAAAAACTGTTACTTACTCTGAGATATTTTGTGCAAGCCCCTTGCTTATTTTATATTATATTCTATGTTAGTATTTGAAAATAACTTTAAGACTAAGTTTTAGGTGCTAATGTTATCAAGTATGAAATCAACTATTATAATTATTAATTTTTAAAGACCTCAAACATCAAGAAGTAGAATAGCCTTACAAAGTGGAAACAATTTATAATTCATCAGGTTGTTGTTTCATTAGGCTAGCCATTAGCTGACATTAGGAATGCATATATGGCAATGATCTAATTATGCCTCAGTATAAAGCACCACACAAAGATACTTAGATCACAAAGCCTGTGCATCCTTTTACTGTTCTCCATTTCACCTCCATTTTAAGTGACTCATGGATAAACCTGTAATTATTTCTTGTGGAAAATATGTTTAGAATATGCAAGTTAAGAACCATACTTTCTCCTTCACCCACGGTATTCAATTAAATTTTAATTATCTCTTTGTTTTATTGAGTCAGCAATTATGATAACCAATAGTGGCTCCTGAGTACTTAACTACATTACCAGGTAGTGGTAGAGGATTGGCATAGAGAAGGGGCAGTTTGTACTATTTCCTATCCCAATGGTCTGACAGATTCTACAATCTGGCATTCCTATTGTTGCTTGTAGTTAAAAACTAAGCACAGCATTACAAAAACACAAAAACAAACAAAAAATGAGTTTTACATAACCTTAGGTATGTATGATAAGTAAAACTTATCAGTATACTCAGGCTGTGTTGACCTGGGGTAATTTTTCGTTCATGGGGTTATAGGTGCTCTCAGAAATGTGGACTTTATAATTTTCATTATCAGTTTATTTCATTTATTGAGTTTCACACCCACACACAAAAAGAATGAGAAGAGATGAAGAGAAGAAGAGAAGAGAAGAGAAGGAGCAAGTCTTTCATTTTTTCATCTTCTGGCCTCAGAAATTCTCAGAGGGATACTACATAAAATATGGACATTCAAATATTAATATAATTCTGAAGTTTTATTTCTGGAAAATACATTTCACTAGTGAATTTTATGCAATAGGATATTGAGTAAGTACTGGCCTTTACCAAGGCAATACAGAGAAAGAACTGTCTTAATGTCTGAGTACTGCTTTTAGACATTACCTCATATTTTTTTCACTGAAAACATTGTTGCATTTTTCTTGATTATTACAAAAATAATACATATAATAAAATTGTTGGAGAGTGGGCAGTGGCATATCCTCAATTTTGCTTATCAGCAGAACAGAACAAAAAGCAATTTTTAAAAGTCCCAACTCATTTTGCCCATCATGTCTTCCTTAAGAGAAACTAATTAGCAGAAATGTTTATACCAAACATTTATGGCTAAACAATATATTAAGAAATGTAGGGATTATAAAAAGGATGAAAATATTTCTGCTCATAGTAACTATACAACTGAATAAAAAATAAAAATACACATTTCACTAAAATACAATTCAGAGGAAGAAAAGAAGAAATGTATCTGATTAAGTAATCTGCATCTTGAGGTTGCTTTGAAATTTAGTAATTATAATGAGACTGTGAGGCATGCTCAAGGAACAGGGTGTTTATTTAAGATCTGTCACTCAGTAACTATAGAACCTTAGGTAAGTATTATCTGTGCCTTATTTTCTGCATATTTAATATGAAAATAATCAATAATTATCTAATGGGTTATGAAAGGTAGAATATAAAATCTATAAAGATGCTGCTTTAGCATTCCCCTTCCCACAATTTCAGCAGGAATCCAGAATCCATACAGAAATTGGGTGATGCAACACACAGGTTATGTTCCTTATATGTACAAAGAAAACCCTCATTTTGTGAATTCATACCTATATCCGTAAGTTCAAAGTGTTTGAATCAGTATCAACTCTTTAAAAACATAATGCAATATCAAGAAATATTTGAATTGATTATTCTGTGGTCTTATTTCCCCTAAATCGAAAGTTTAAGTTGCATTAATTAACTTATTGAATAGTTGGAATAATAGTACTATCAGCAGCAACAATAACTTAATATTTATGAAATACATACTATGTGGCAAGCATTGTATGTGGGTTCTATGTGCTTTACATGTATCATGTCATTAAGTATTCACAGATACCTTGAGAAAGAGAAATACTGTTAGTTATGTTACTTCTGTATGCATTCTTTGATTTTTTTCATTTAAAATTATCTTTTTGAAGTTCATCCATATAGATGCCCATAGTTATAAGACATTCATTTGCAAGTACCAAATTGTTTTCCAAACTGTTTATTGACAGTTATAATACTGGCAATACCACTAATAAATGAGATCCAGGGGTACCTGGGTGGCTCAGTTAGTTGAGCATCCTGTTCTTGATTTGGCTTAGGTCCTGATTTCAGGATGGTGGGATCAAGCACTGCTTCAGGCTCCAAGTTCAGCAGGGAGTCAGCCTGAGGATTCTCTTCCTCTCCCTCTGCCCAGTCCCCCTGTCAAGGCATGGGCACGCACACGCTCTCTCTCTCTCCCTCAAATAAACAGATCTTTAAAAATAAATAAATAAATAAATAAATAAATAAATAAATAAATAAATAAATAAATTTTGCTCCATATGCTTGTGGTATTTGTATTGTCAGATTTTTACATTTTTGCTAATTTAGAAGTTGTAAAATATTTAATGGTGGTTTTATTTTTTTAATTTTTTTAACTAATGAAATTGAACACATTTTAAAAATGTTATTGGCCATTCATATTTCCTCTTCTGTGAAATGTCCATTCTTTTCTTCCTAATTAATATTCTTTTAATATTTGAGATTTTATATATTCTAAATACTTAATGCCAATTATCATTGCAAATATCTTATCTGGTTTATGGGCTGACTTTCACTTTTTAAGATGTCCTTTGAATGGACTTAAAACTTCTTAATGTGGTTGAACTTACATTTCTCCCCTTTTGGGTAGTACTTTTTGTGTTTTTTTAATGGCATTCTTAACTCAAGGCCGTATAGATGTTTCCTTACTCTTTACTCAACATTTTTTGTTTTGTTTTGTATGTGTACATTAATTCCAGTGAAACGAAACCTGAAATTAATGTTTGTGAATGTTGTTAAGTAAGAAAACAATTAAATTCTTTTCCCATAGGAAACCATTCTCCAAGTACTATTTAATAACCATACTTTTCCCACATATCTCCCATGGCACTTTTCAGATATCAATTTGTCCTATACACCTGGTTCTGTTTTCTCTCTCTCTCTCTCTTTTATGTATGCTTATTTATCTTTGTGCTTGTCTCTAACCCAATTTCTATAGGCTTATGAAATTTTTTTTTGCTTACGAAAATTTTTGAAGGCTTATTGTTCCTTATGATATTATTCTTTAAATTTTTCTTGGCCTTTAGTTTTTCTGTATAAAGTTTAAATCAACTTACCAGTTTTCCAAAGAAAATTTAAAAATTGTTTTCAGTAATAGCCTCGAATCTATAGGATACTGCGGAGATAATCAAGAATTTTATAATGGTGTGGTTTCCTTTCAATGATCACAATACATCTTTCCATTTAATTAGGTCAACTTACTGCCTTTCAATAAAGTTTAAATTTTTCTCTGTAAAGTTGGTGTCCATATTTTACTAGATTCATTACTAAATATCATGTACATATATATACGTGCATATATAAAAGGAATGTTTTTTTCTAAAATTATACTGTATTAATATTTGTTGCCTCTGTATGAAAATTCATTTTCTTGTTTATTACTTTCATACTTAGCCACTTTGCTAAACTCTTACATTAACTGTAAGAATGAGAGAGTACACTCTTTCTCTGTATTTCTCTCCCTACATATTATAGGTATATAGATGATAGATGATAGATAGATATATAAAGATATATATAAATATAATCTCATAATGTTAACATATTTACCAGCTTTTCTGGACTAGCAAAGACTTTCCATAAAATGCTGAAAGATAGTGGGATCTTTGTCTTTTTCATTCTTTTAAGTAAAATAATATACTATTTCACCACTAACTTGGGATTTGGTGAAAGTTTTTTCTTTTTTATTCACCTTTTATAAGGGAAAATAACCTTTGTTACATAATTTTTTATCTTATATTTTCCTTCTGCATGGGTTATATAAACTTATTTCTCAGATCCATATAAATGCCTATGATTATAAATTTTCAGAGGAGATTATTATTTATTTTCCCTTCCTGGACCTGAAGTTTATAAAGCTAGTTTGCCCTGTAGTTTCACTTGGCTGACTGACAGTTTTCCTTCTCGTTCACATTGCCACTGAGGCTGTAGTCCTTTCAGGAAAACCACCTTTTCATGGGGGTCTCAGATCTAGTTCTACAACTGTGTGCAGGTTCATGGCCTAAAAACCAGTAATTCAGGTCACTGCCAGCTCTCAAATTCTATTTTCCAGTCATACATTGTTTTCCCCAGGACCATCTTTTATATCCGGTTGCTTTAACATTTTAATTTAAGCTCATGGTGGCTAAAATTTTTAGACTCTGTTGATTTTTCCCTAATTTCTTTATTTTTTTAGAGATTTTTTTTATTTTTAGAGAGAGAGTGTGTGCATGCAGGTGGGGGGAGGGGAATAGAAAGAGAGAGGGAGAGAAGCAGACTCCTTGCTGACCACAGAGCCTGGCTCTATCTCATGACTCTGAGATAATAATCTGAGCCAAAATCAAGAGCTGGACACTTAGCTGACTGAATCACCTAGGTGCCCCTGATTTTCCCTATATTCTTGAAGGTTCAGTGATGTGTTTAAAAGTGTATTTATTTATTTATTTATTTATTTGACTCCTTTTTTTATACAGTATTATATTAGTGTCAGGTATACAATATAGTGATTCAATACTTCCATACAACACCTGGTACTCATCACAAGTGCACACCTAATACCCATAACCTATTTTACTCACCCCCCCACCTCCCCTCTGGTAACTATCAGTTTGTTTTCTACGGTTAAGAGTCTGTTCCTTGTTTTGTCTCTCTCCCTTTTTCTTCCTTTGCTCATTTGTTTTGTTTCTTAAATTCCACATATGAGTGAAATCGCACAGTATTTGTCTTTCTCTGACTGACTTATTTCACTTAGCATTATACTCTCTAGCTCCATACATGTCATTGCAAATGACAAGATTTCATTCTTTTTTATGGCTGAATAATATTCTATTATTTGTGTATCATTTCTTTATCTATCCATAAGTTGATGCTTCCATAATTTGGCTATAGTAAATAATGCTGCTATAAACATAGGGATGAATGTATCTCTTTGAATTAGTGTCTTTGTGTTTTGGGGTAAATACCCAGTAGTGTGATTACTGGATCATTGGGTAGTTCAATTTTTAACTTTCTGAGGAAACTCTACACTGTTTTCCACAGTAGATGCACCAATGTGCATTTGCACCAAGAGTACACAGGGTTCCTTTTTCTCCACATCCTCACCAACACTTGTTTCTCGTGTTTTTGAACTTAGCCATTCTGACAGGTGTGAAATGATATATCTTTGTGTTTTGATTTGCATTTCCCTGATGATGAGTGATGTTGAGCAACTGTTCATGTGTCTGTTGGCCATCTGGATATCGTCTTTGGAGGAATGTAGTTCATGACTTCTGCCCATTTTTAATTGGATTATTTGTTTTTAGGATGTTGAGTTGTATAAATTCTTTATATATTTTGGATACTAATGCTTTATTGGATATGTCATTTGCAAATATCTTCTCCCATTTACTAGGTTGCCTTTTAGTTTTTTTTATTGTTTCCTTCACTGTGAAGAAGCTTTTTATTTTGGTTAAGTCCCAATAGTTTAATTTTACTTTTGTTTCCCTTCCCTCAGGAGATATATTTACAAAAATGGTGTTATAGCTGATGGCAAAGAGGTTACTCCCTGTGTTTTCTTCTAGTATTTTTTTGGTTTCAGGTCTCGTACTTAGGTCTTTAATCCATTTTGAGTTAATTTTTATATATGGTGTGAGAAAGTGGTCCAGTTTCATTCTTCTGCAGGTAGCTGTCCAGTTTTCCCAATACCATTTATCGAAAAGACTGTCTTTTTTCCATTGCATATTCTTTCCTGCTTTGTTGGAGGTTAACTGACCATATAATTGTGGGTTCATTTCTGAGTTTTCTATTCTGTTCTATTGAACTATGTGTCTATTTTTGGGCCATTACCATACTGTTTTGATTACTACAGCTTTGTAATATAACTCGAAGTCTGGAATTGTGATGCTTCCAGCTTTGCTTTTCTTTTTCAAAATAGCTTTGACTATTCAGGGTCTTTGTGGTTTTGTATATATTTTAGGATTATTTGTTTCTGTGAAAAATATTGGTATTTTGGTAACGATTATATTAAATGTGTAGATTGCTTTGGGTAGTATAGGCATTTTAACATTTGTTCTTCCAATCCATGAGGATGGAATGTGTTTCCATTTCTTTATGTCTTCTTCAATTTCATTTTTTTATTGTTATGTTAATCACCATATATTACATCATTAGTTTTTGATGTAGTGTTCCATGATTTATTGGTTGTTCATAACATCCAGTGCTCCATGCAGAATGTGCCCTCTTTAATACCCATCACCAGGCTAACCCATCCCCCTACCCTCCTCCCCTCTAGAACCCTCAGTTTGTTTTTCAGAGACCATCATCTCTCATGGTTCGTCTCCCCCTCTGACTTACTCCCCTTCATCTTCCTCTCCTGCTATCTTCTTCTTTTTCTTTTTTCTAAAATATGTTGCGTTATTTGTTTCAGAAGTACAGACCTGTGATTCAACAGTCTTGCACAATTCACAGCGCTCACCATAGCACATAGCCTCCCCAATGTCTATCACCCAGCCACCCCATCCGTCCCACCCCAAACACTCCAGTAACACTCAGTTTGTTTCCTGAGATTAAGAATTCCTCATATCAGTGAGGTCATATGATACATGTCTTTCTCTGATTGACTTATTTCACTAAGCATAACACCCTCCAGTTCCATCCACGTCGTTGCAAATGGCAAGATCTCATTCCTTTTGATGGCTGCATAATATTCCATTGTGTATATATACCACTTCTTCTTTATCCATTCATCTGTCGATGGACAGCTTGGCTCTTTCCACAGTTTGGCTATTGTGGACATTGCTACTATAAACATTGGAGTGTACATACCACTTCGGGTCCCTACATTTGTATCGTTGTGGTAAATACCCAGTAGTGCAACTGCTGGATCGATTGGTAGCTCTAATTTCAACTGTTTGAGGAACCTCCATACTGTTTTCCAGAGTGGTTGCAACAGCTTGCATTCCCACCAACAGTGTAGGAGGGTTCCCCTTTCTCCACATCCTCGCCAACATCTGTCGTTCCCTGACTTGTTAATTTTAGCCATTCTGACGGGTGTAAGGTGGTATCTCATTGAGGTTTTGATTTGGATTTCCCTGATGCCGAGCGATGTTGAGCACTTTTTCATGTGCCTGTTGGCCATTTGGATGTCTTCTTTGGAGAAATGTCTGTTCATGTCTTCTGCCCATTTCTTGATTGGATTATTTGTTCTTTGGGTGTTGAGTTTGATAAATTCTTTATAGATTTTGGATACTAGCCCTTTATCTGATATGTCATTTGCAAATATCTTCTCCCATTCTGTCGGTTGTCTTTTGGTTTTGTGGACTGTTTCTTTTGCTGTGCAAAAGCTTTTTATCTTGATGAAATCCCAATAGTTCATTTTTGCCCTGGCTTCCCGTGCCTTTGGTGATGTTTCTAGGAGGAAGTTGCTGTGGCTGAGGTCGAAGAGGTTGCTGCCTGTGTTCTCCTTTAGGATTTGGATGGACTCCTGTCTCACGTTTAGGTCTTTCAACCATTTGGAGTCTATTTTTGTGTGTGGTGTAAGGAAATGGTCCAGTTTCATTCTTCTGCATGTGGCTGTCCAATTTTCCCAACAGCATTTGTTGAAGAGACTGTCTTTTTTCCATTGGACATTCTTTCCTGCTTTGTCAAAGATAAGTTGACCATAGGGTTGAGGGTCCATTTCTGGGCTCTCGATTCTGTTCCATTGATCTATGTGTCTGTTTTTGTGCCAGTACCATACTGTCTTGATGATGACAGCTTTGTAATAGAGCTGGAAGTCCGGAATTGTGATGCCGCCAGCTTTGCTTTTCTTTTTCAATATTCCTCTGGCTATTCGGGGTCTCTTCTGGTTCCATACAAATTTTAGGATTATTGGTTCCATTTCTTTGAAAAAAGTGGATGGTATTTTGATGGGGATTGCATTGAATGTGTAGATTGCTCTAGGTAGCATTGACATCTTCACAATGTTGGTTCTCCCAATCCATGAGCATGGAACGTTTTTCCATTTCTTTGTGTCTTCTTCAATTTCTTCATGAGTATTTTATAGTTTTCTGAGTACAGATCCTTTGCCTCTTTGTTTAAATTTATTCCTAGGTATCTTATGGTTTTGGGTGCAATTGTAAATGGGATTGACTCATTGATTTGTCTCTCTTCTGTCTTGTTGTTGGTGTATAGGAATGCCACTGATTTCTGTGCATTGATTTTCTATCCTGCTACTTGACTGAATTCCTGTATGAGTTCTAGCAGTTTTGGGGTGGAGTCTTTGGGTTTTCCACATACAGTATCATATCATCTGCAAAGAGTGAGAGTTTGACTTCCTCTTTGCCGATTTGGATGCCTTTGATTTCTTTTTGTTGTCTGATTGCCGTGGCTAGGACTTCTAATACTATGTTGAATAGCAGTGGTGACAGTGGACATCCCTGCCACGTTCCTGACCTTAGGGGAAAAGCTCTCAGCTTTTCCCCATTGAGAATGATATTCGCTGTAGGTTTTTCATAGATGGCTTTTATGATATTGAGGTGTGTACCCTCTATCCCTATACTCTGAAAAGTTTTGATCAAGAAAGGATGCTGTACTTTTTCAAATGCTTTTTCTGCATTATTGAGAGGATCATATGATTCTTGTTCTTTCCTTTGTTAATGTATTGTATCACGTTGATTGATTTGCGGATGTTGAACCAGCCTTGCAGCCCAGGGATAAATCCCACTTGGTCGTGGTGAATAATTCTTTTAATGTACTGTTGGATCCTATTGGCTAGTATTTCGGTGAGAATTTTTGCATCCATGTTCATCAAGGATATTGGTCAGTAATTCTCCTTTTTGAGGGGGTCTTTGTCTGGTTTTGGGATCAAGGTAATGATGGCCTCATAAAACGAGTTTGGAAGTTTTCCTTCCATTTCTATTTTTTGGAACAGTTTCAGGAGAATAGGTTAAAATTCTTCTATAAATGTTTGGTAGAATTCCCCTGGGAAGCCATCTGGCCCTGGGCTTTTGTTTGTTGGGAGATTTTTGATGACTGCTTCAATTTCCTTAGTGGTTATAGGTCTGTTCAGGTTTTCTATTTTTTCCTGGTTCAATTTTGGTAGTGGATACATCTCTAGGAATGCACCCATTTCTTCCAGGTTATCTAATTTGCTGGCATAGAGTTGCTCATAATATGTTCTTATAATTGTTTGTGTATCTTTGGTGTTGGGTGTGATCTCTCCTCTTTCATTCATGATTTTGTTGACTTGGGTCATTTCTCTTTTCTTTTTGATCATTCTGGCCAGGGGTTTATCAATCTTGTTAATTCTTTCAAAGAACCAGCTCCTAGTTTCGTTGATCTGTTCTACTGTTCTTTTGGTTTCTAGTTCATTGATTTCTGCTCTGATCTTTATGATTTCTCTTCTCCTGCTGGGTTTAGGCTTTATTTGCTGTTCTTTCTCCAGCTCCTTTAGGTGTAGGGTTAGGTTGTATATTTGAGACCTTTCTTGTTTCTTGAGAAAGGCTTGTATTGCTATCTACTTTCCTCTCAGGACTGCCTTTGCTGTATCCCAAAGATTTTGGACAGTTGTGTTTTCATTTTCATTGGTTTCCATGAATTTTTTAAATTCTTCTTTAATTTCCTGGTTGACCCATTTATTCTTTAGTAGGATGCTCTTTAGCTTCCATGGATTTGAGTTCTTTCCGACTTTCCTCTTGTGTTTGAGTTCTAGTTTCAAAGCATTGTGGTCTGAAAATATGCAGGGAATGATCCCAATCTTTTGGTACCGATTGAGACTTGATTTTTGACCTAGGATGTGATCAATTCTGGAGAATGTTCCATGGGCACTAGAGAAGAATGTGTGTTCTGTTGCTTTGGGATGGAATGTTCTGAATATGTGTGTGAAGTCCATTTGGTCCAGTGTGTCATTTAAAGTCTTTATTTCCTTGTTGATCTTTTGCTTAGATGATCTGTCCATTTCAGTCAGGGGGGTGTTAAAGTCCCCCACTATTATTGTATTATTGTCAATGTGTTTCTTTGCTTTTGTTATTTATTGCCTTATATAATTGGCTGCTCCCATGTTCAGGGCATAGATATTTACAATTGTTAGATCTTCTTGTTGGATAGACCCTTTAAGTAGGGTATAGTGTCCTTCCTCATCTCTTATTACAGTCTTTGTTTTAAAATCTAGTTTGTCTGATATAAGGATTTCCACCCCAGCTTTCTTTGATGTCCATTAGCATGGTAAATGGTTTTCCACCCCCTTACTTTCAATCTGGGGGTGTCTTTGGGTCTAAAATGAGTCTCTTGCAGACGGTATATTGATGGGTCTTGTTTTTTTAATCCAATCTGATGGCCTGTGTCTTTTGATTGGGGCATTTAGCCCATTTACTTTCAGGGTAACTATTGAAAGGTATGAATTTAGTGCCATTGTATTGCTGTAAGGTGACTGTTACTGTATGTTGTCTGTGTTCCTTTCTGATCTTTGCTGCTTTTAGGCTCTCTCTTTGCTTAGAGGACCCCTTTCAATATTTCTTGGAGGGCTGGTTTCGTGTTTGCAAATTCCTTTAGTTTTTGTTTGTTCTGGAAGCTTTTTATCTCTCCTTCAATTTTCAATGAGAGCCTAGCTGGATATAGTATTCTTGGCTGCATATTTTTCTCATTTAGTGCTCTGAAGATATCTTGCCAGTCCTTTCTGGCCTGCCAGGTCTCTGTGGATAGGTCTGTTGCCAATCTAATATTTTTACCATTGTAGGTTACATATCTCTTCTCCCGAGCTGCTTTCAGGATTTTCTCTTTGTCTCTGAGACTCGTAAGTTTTACTATTAGATGTCGGGGTGTTGACCTATTTTTATTGATTTTGAGAGGGGTTCTCTGTGCCTCTGGATTTTGTTGCCTGTTTCCTTCCTCACATTAGGGAAGTTCTCTGCTATTATTTGCTCCAATATACCTTCTGTCCCTCTCTCTTTCTTCTTCTTCTGGGATCCCAATTATTCTAATGTTGTTTCATCTTATCGTATCACTTATCTCTCGAATTCTGCCCTCGTGATCCTGTAGTTGTTTCTCTCTCTTTTTCCCAGCCTCTTTATTTTGCATCACATTTGGTCTTCTATATCACTGATTCTCTCTTCTGCCTCATTTATCCTAGCAGTGAGTGCCCCCATTTTTGATTGCACCTCATCAATAGCCTTTTTGATTTCGACTTGGTTAGATTTTAGGTCTTTTATTTCTCCAGAAAGGGTTTCTCTAATAACTTCCACGCTTTTTTCAAGCCCATCTAGTATCTTTAAAGTCATGATTCTGAAGTCTAGGTCCGACATGGTACTAATGTCCGTATTGAGTAGGTCCCTGGCTGACGGTACTACCTCTTGTTCTTTTTGCTGAGGTGATTTTTTTCGTCTTGTCATTTTGTCCAGAGGAGAATAGAATGAGAGAACAAAATGCTAACAGGTTTACAACGTCCCCAGCAAATATACTGTATACAAATCAGAAAAGACCTGAAACCAGGGGAAAAGAAAGGGAAAGAAAGAAAAAAGAAAGAGGAAAAAAAAAGAAAAAAAGATAAAAACAAAAACAGAACAATATAAAAAAAGCAGAATATGATCAAATATGATCAGGCTAGTGCATAGATCAGTGCCATACACTAGATTTTGGACGTATTTTGGTTTGTTAGTAAAAAGTGCCTCCTAAAATTTTAAAGGAAGAAAGACATATAAGTATAAAATAAGGGTTGATACAATGAAGGGATGGAAGATGACTGTAAATATGAAAATTATAAAAGATTTTATAAAAGGACTTGATAAGATAAGAAGTTGTTTGAAAAAAGAAAGAAGATTTAAGAAAAAAAAAAAGGAAAAAGGGAGAGAATGTGATCAGGCAGGAGACTAGAACAAAGCCATACACTAGTGATTTAGGGTATATTTGGATTTGTTAGAAGAAACTGTATCTCAAAATTTTAAAGAGAGAACAACTTATATATATCTGCCAAAAATAAGGGTAACTACTATGAAGGGATAAAATATGACTCTAAAAATGAAAAATAAAAAATGTTCTTTTTAAAAAAAGAGATTGATAAGATGTTGGTTGAAAAAGGGAAAAAGAAAAATAAAAAAAACAGTTAACAAAAATTAACTTTGATGAACTAATGAATCATGGTAATAAAAGGCCATGAATTCTATGTGCAGTATTCCCCTAGCGCTGGATTTCTCCCGTTCTCCTTGATCGGTAAACTTGGTCTTGGCTTGCTGGCTGTTCGTGCTGATCCTCTGGGGGAGGGGCCTATTGCTGTGGTTTCCAAATGTCTTTGCCGGAGGCTGAATTGCCCCGCCCTTGTCGGTCCGGGCTAAGGAAGCTGCTCGGGTTTGCTCTCAGGAGCTTTTGTTCCCTGCAAGCTCTCGGTACAGCTTTGGAGGACTAGGGCAAAAATGGTGGCCTCCCAATCTCCACCCGGTGGAGCTGAGATCTCGGGGCCCCGCTCCTCAGTGTGCCCCCAGAGAAAAGCAGTCACTCCCGTCTCCCTGGTCTTGGCCACACTCCGTGTTCACCCGGCCTGTGACCGAGCATTTCTATCTCTGGCACCCGACCCCGTGTGGAGTCTCCAAACCCAGCAGATCCCTGTGGTGCGCTCCCGCGCCGTTCCTCCTGGGGGAGGGAGGGGTGTCTTCCCGGCTCTGCCGCTTGTTGTGTCCCTGCTGGAGGAGCAGTGGCCCGACTGGGCCGTGGATCACAGTTTATGGCAACCCTGAGCTGAGAGCCTGCGCCTCGGCTCCGTCTCTGCAGCCGGCTTCCCCGCTCCGATACCTGGGAGCTCTGCCGCACTCAGGCACCCCCGGTCTTTCTGCGACCCCGAGGGTCCTGAGACCACACTGTCCCGGGAGGGTTCCACCCCCCGCTTAGCCACTGGAGCAACGTCCCTCAGCGGAGCCGACTTCTAACAGTTCCGATTTTGTGCTCCGCGGCTCTAGCACTTGCCAGAAGCGGCCGACGGAGGCCCCTCCCCCGCCGTCTATCCTCCCGAATATCGCCTCGGATTCACTTCTCCGCACGTCCTACCTTCCAGTAAGTGGTCGCTTCTCTGTTCAGAGAGTTGTTGCTACTGTCCTCTTCGATCTCCTGTTGAGTTCGTAGGTGTTCAGAATGGTTTGATCCCTATTCAGCTGAATTCCTGAGACCAGACGAAATTCAGGTCTCCTACTCCTCCACCATCTTGTTCCGCCTCCTGTCTTTTTGAATTTCTTTCATTGGTGTCTTATAGTTTTCAGAGTACAGATCTTTCACCCCTTTGGTTAGGTGTATTCCTAGGTATCTTATTATTTTTTGTCTAATTGTAAATGGATTGTTTTCCTAGTTTGCCTTTCTGCTGCTTCAATATTAGTGTATAGATATGCAACGAATTTTTGTATATTGATTTTGTATCTTGCCACTTTATTGAATCCATTTATCAGTTCTAGTAGTTTTCTGGTAGTCTTCAGGGTTTTTTATATATGGTCTCACGTCATCTGCAAATAGTGAAAGTTTTACTTCTTTCTTACCAAGTTGGATGCCTTTTATTTATTTTTGTTGTCTGATTGATGTGGGTAGGACTTCCAGTACTATGTTGACTAGAAGTGGTGAGAGTGGAGTCTTGTTCCTGTCCTTAGGGGGAAAACTCTTAGTTTTTCGCATTGAGTCTGATGTTTGCTGTGGATAAAATGTTTTGTTTTGTTTTGTTTCCAAAATTTATTCAACACTTAGTTTTGTTTTAAGTGGGATAACTTTTCAGACTAATTACTGGTCTGCTGGAAACAGGAATGATCTCAGTACTTTAATGATATTTTTCAACCTATCCTTTTACTCATTTTGAGTACTTGATATGTGATCCCCCTCTATGCATCTATTAAAATCATTTTTATTACTAATTATACATTAAAATTGCACATTATCATAATATTTCTTATCTACCATGGCCTAATTTATATTTCTTTCTTCAGAACTACTCATTGTTTTGCAAGTCATCCAGCAATTAACCACATATATCTTTATGACATCTCATCCGTTGCTTCCTTAAACTATAATTATTACACTTTTCTGTCATTTAACTGTGAGAACAGTTAATCTGTATTATAATTATATTTAGACTTCCTAAATGTTAATGTGGTGTTTTGTGCATCTTATACTCTAGTAAGAATATGTGATGTGTGAATTACAGCTAAACTTCCTTGAACAAACAGATATGTTCATTTCAAGTTCTTTTCCATATATTTTTCTTTTTTTTTTATTTATTCATGAGAGGCAGAGAGAGAGAGCGAGAGAGGCAGAGGGAGAAGCAGGATCCCAAGGAGCAGGGAGCCCGATGTGGGACTCAATCCCAGGACCCTGGGATCATGACTTGAGCTGAAGGGAGACGGTTAACCATCTGAACCACCCAGGCGCCCTCCATAAATTTTTTCAATCTTCATTACCTTGGCTTTCACTTTCCTTTTGGTTTTCCACATGAGTACCAAAGTTATTAACTAATACTGAATATACTGAATTCAATGAAACATAAGAAATGACTTCATTTTTTTCCTAAAATCGTATTCTCACTTATTTATCCATATAGTAAAATTTGACAAGTTTCATGTTTTCAGTCACCTTTAGTCATAACAATAGACTCATTTAATAATATTGTTATATAACAATGATCTCATCATATTGGAAATTATGATGAAATTTCACATTCAGAAGTACAATTTTATTTACAATTTTAGTTTTATGTCATTTCAAAGTATTTTTTTCTCCTTTTAGCTGTATTTTGGCTTATAGTTCAGGAACTTATAACATGGAAATAAAGGTGTGATCTCTTCTTTATGTCTTCCTTGATATCCACTCTGTTTTGCTTCCTGTCCTCTAGATATGACATAGGGTCAAAAAGTTTAGATAAAGACAGTGTTTAAATGAGTGATATTGTCATAATCCAGACATAACTGCCCACTGTCATGGCCCACTTTTAGATGCTTCCTCTTTCATGGGAAGCATGTGACTTTCAAAGTTCCTGTATTGCTCTCTCTGACAAGTGCCTTGCTCTGATTGCTTCTCATAACCCTTCCTTAGTGGCCCACCCATAGACTTCTATTACTGTGATCCTCTTACCATAGTAGACAACACTTTTGGCTAAGATACCTTCAAGTTTATATGAGCCAGTCTAGCTCCCCATGAGAATTTCTTGCTTGTCCTGAGAGAAAGGAGGGAGTACACCTTATTTGACTACTAATTTTTTCTCTTCATCATGGAGATTCATTATGCAGATTCTTCATCTTCAACCACTTTTTTGGTCTTTAGACTTCTCTAGACTAGAAGTAGGCATCAGGTTTTTAATTCACATGCTCATCTAATTCCTTGGGGGGTATACTTAGTTTCTCCTAGGAATACTCTAATGGTACTCAAAATTGCTGGTAACATAATTTATTAGGTTTATTCACTCAACAAGTATTTACTGAGTACTTACTTTATGTCAGTCACTGCTTCATCCCTGGAATTATAGGTGGGTTTGCCAGATTTAGCAAATACGATGCTCAGTTGAATTTGCATTTCAGATGAACACGAATAATTTATTAGTAGAAGTATGCAATATTGGGAACATATTTATATTAAAGATTATTTGACATCATCTGAAATTAAAGTTTGACTAAGGGTCCTATACTTTATCTGGCAACCTTAAAAATGAGAGTATATAAGACAGATATAGCCCTGTGTTCATGGAGCTATATTCTTTTTCTTTTCTTTTCTTTTTTTAAAGATTTTATTTATTTATTTGACAGAGAGAGACACAGTGAGAGAGGGAACACGAGCAGGGGGAGTGGGAGAGGGAGAAGCAGGCCTCCCGCTGAGCAGGGAGCCCGAAGTGGGGCTTGATCCCAGGATCCTGGGACCATGACCTGAGCCGAAGGCAGATGCTCAATGACCGAGCCACCCAGGTGCCCCTCTTTTTCTTTTTTTAAGTTTTATTTATTTGAGAGAGAAAGCAAGCACAAACAGGCAGAGGGGCAGAGGAAGAAGAAGAAACAGACTCACTGCTGAGCAGGGAGCCCAACATGGAGCTCAACCCCAGGACCCCGAGATCATGACCTGAGCCAAAGGCAGATGCTTAACCAACTGAGCCCCCCAGGTGCCCCAATGGAGCTATATTCTAATTGGGAAAAATCCATCCATCCATCCATCCATCCATCCATCCATCCATCCAACCACCCATCAATCATATAGTGATAAAGGCAAAGAAAAAAATAAGAGCGATAGAGAGTACCAAGGGTCTAGTGTTGTTATTTTATATGTATAGGTAATAGCCCCAGTACCAAAGAGACTTGTGAGCAGAAACTGGAAGAAAGTGAAAAGAAAAGAGAGAGAGAGATAAAGAGAAAGAGATGATCAAGACATAAGAACAAGCAAATGCAAAGGAACTGAGGTGGAAGCAATTTGTGGCACATACAAGGAACAACGAATAAGGAAGAAGTGAGAAAAGTAAAGAAAAGGTGGAAGGAGAAAGGTTCAGAAAGGTAAAATGTGGGGAGTGCTGAGTCAGGGAAGGTGCAGTTTCAGCTATAGGTCATTTAACCACTGTAAGGACTTTGGATTATACCCTTAGTGAGATGGGAAAGCTGTGTAGAGTTTTGGGAAGTGACATTGATAAAGTTATCTTTTTAAATGAATTATTTTAGCTACTGTCAGGGGAAAAAAGGGCTCAAAGAGAGGTGATTGCAAAGACAGGATGTATAATTAGGAACCTATTTCAATAATCTTGGCAAGTATTGATGAGGTTTAAAAGAACAAGGAAGTAGTGTTGGAGAGAAGATGAAGGGAAATAAACGAATTCTGATTGAATTTTGAAGGCAGAATTGTTAGAATTTTCTGATAGATTGGATGTAGAATTTAAAAAAAAAGTCAAAATGACTCTCATAACGTTTATTGGAGAAACTGGAAGAAAAGAGTGATATTTACCATGATGGGGGAAGATTGTGGAAGTTTTGTGGGAATATGTGGAAATAAGTTCGGTTTTGGACATGATAAGTTTGCAACGCTGGAGATCCAATTGCAGAGAATGAATTCGTGGTTTGATTTATTTTTCTGGGAAGAGTCTGGTTGAGAAATAGCAATTTGGGTGTTGACAGTGTATAAAGTTATTTAACACAGAAGATCAGATGAGACAACTGCCCCGTCTCAAGAAGGCCATGGTTGTTTTTCTTGGAAATCCCTTCACTTTTTCTGTTGGGAGTGACTATTTTCATTTCATTTAAAAAAAAAAAAAAAGGAAAGTTCTCTGCTTTTCTTCCTACACTAATGCTCACTGTAGAATTACTGTTTCAATGTTTCAATGGCAACCTTTAATACTGGTATAGAGAATGGCTTCTATTCAGTGATTTTAAGTACAATTTTTCATTTATAGTACACTTAATTCCTACTCATTCCCCCCCCTTTTTTTAAATGCTATCAGGTGATTGAGTGCAACATGCAACATGCCATTTTAATATTTCTGATTAAATTTACTCATCAATGAGAAAAAGAAAGGCTGATTTCAATATATTAAGGTGACAATGATGCTTCGGAATTTGGCTTTAACAATGGTAACCTCTTTAATTTAGACAACTTCTGACTCTAAGCCTCCACTTTGATTATACATTGAATTCTATACTGCACTCCACCCCATGGCTCATTAAGAGTTTTGTTTAAGGAAACTTCTCTAAATGCCGTCTATATATCTTTTCTTTTTTTTACTTAAAGTGAAATCAGTTTTCTTATCTGAATTGTCCAATTAGGTTACTAAGTAGCAAAAATTTGCGTAGAATTTGTGTAGGATTCTAGTATCCACCCTACTGAGGATTAGCTATATGTGATTGAAGAAGGGTTTTATTTTTCCTGAACCTTAATTACTTCATTTGTGAAACACAAGAATTGGAATGCATACTCTCTAAGGTCCATTCCTGGTTTAACATTTTGTGATTCTATGATGGAAATTTTCAATCTAGGCAGTCCTTGTAAATTCTGGTTATCTACTTTTTCCATCTCTATCAGGTCTAGAATATTTTTCTCATTTCATGTTATTGAACCACTTTTTATGTAAATTAAGAACATCTTTCCTGTATAATATAAATTTCAAGGTAGTTTTGTTAATTTGCAGGGCCCACACCTCTATGATTTTTTAAAAATTAGAAACAAACAAATGTAGAATATTACACTAAAATAAGATATATAGGGTATGTTTCTTTTTTTAAAAAAGATTTTATTTATTTGAGAGAGAGAGAGAGAGGGAGAGAGAGCCAGCATGAGGGGCAGAGGGAAAGTCAGAAGCAGACTCCCTGCTGAGCAGGGAGCCCAACCTGGAGCTCGATCCCAGGACCCTGGGATCATGACCTGAGTTGAAGGCAGGCACTTAACCAATTGAGCCACCCAGGCACCCATATAGGTGTGTTTCATCAGATTATACATATAAGATATCATTTTAGAATAAAACTATTAAGTGACTAAGACCTGGCTCTGTATATAAAGTATAGAACCCTGAGAATATTTAATATTAAAAAAATAATACTAGTTTCTCAAATGATATTTCATAATTAGAGACTGAAATCTTCAGCACCCAAGCTAAATAATCACTTAAACACAAATATATCCAGTGCAAACAAAATCTGTAGTATATTCATAATAAAAATGGTTGCATAATTGTAAGAAAACCTGCTGCTTATGCCCTACAATATACAAATAAAATAAACAAAAGGTTAATGCCACTCATAATCCTAATAGACTAGAGGATGAGATGGAACATATTTCCAACTTTCAAGGTGAAGAGAAAAAATAAACACTTTCTTATGTCGTTAAGGTTCCCATGAGAATTACCTGATGAATGCTATTTCTTTAGAAGAAAAGTAATGTCATTTCAATGAGCTAAAGATAGCCCTAAAAGTACAATGACATTCTTTCTATTTTAAATCCAGAGAAACTGACAAAACAATAAAACACAGAACTCGTTCTCTTGGCTTTGATGACAGGTACACTTGCTTTTCTTCCTGATTAGCTAACCAGTAGAATAAATATTCTGAACTGAACTGTGATTGAAAGTGAAAATAACATTTTGCTTCCTGAATAGTTTTATTCTTTTTCTTAAATAGCTCAGATTTCATTTAAATATTATTGTTGATTTGGTATAAAACATTTTAAGCAACATTTTCAGAAGCAGAGAACAATATTTAAATTGAAAGATGGAACTGTTTCCTAGATTTTTAACTTTCTTAAAAACTAAAGGAGGTCACCTTCCAATAGGCCAATTTTCAACACTCTTATTGTGTATAACTCTTTAAAGTCATGAAAAGATAGAATTTCTTGTTCTAGCACTAAGACCTAAAGACAGTGATTAAATGAGGATCTATTCCTGGCATGTTTGTTATGATTAAATTTAAAACCTTCCTGCTTTTCTATACCATAATTCCATGCAATATCTTATGTTTCTCTTTCTATCACTTTCTGTAAGTCTCTGAGATTTTGAGCTCCTTGTATGCAGGGATTCACCTTGGCATTCCTACAACCATAAAAATACTTTTTAAATCCATTGAATAGAAAGTTTATTCTGAAGGTATTTCTGCTTGTGATACTCTAACATAGTTTTAGGAAACAAAGACAAAGTGGAAGCGAGTGTGAACATACTTAAAGATTTTTTCATCTTCTGAAAGTTATTTTTTTCTCACTCTTAGAAAACAGTAGAACAGGGCGCCTGGGTGGCTCAGTTGGTTAAGCGACTGCCTTCGGCACAGGTCATGAACCTGGAGTCCCGGGATCGAGTCCCGCATCGGGGTCCCTGCTCAGCAGGGAGTCTGCTCCCTCTGACCCTCTCCCCTCTCATGCTCTCTCTCTATCTCATTCTCTCTCTCAAATAAATAAATAAAATCTTTAAAAAAAAAACCAGTAGAACAAAGTAATACTGTTACAGTCAGATTTCAGATAGTAATTGTTTTGACTCAAAATGTACCATAAAACAAAGATAACTGGTAATGTACCTTGGCTAGATCTATGTTTATATATAATATTACTAAATTTTGCCTTTCTTAGTCACATAGGTAATTGAATGATTACCTCTTGACATGATTCCCCACCCCATTCTATTATATACACAGACATACTGTCTTATCAGATTCTTAGAAGGAAATAGGCCACCAGAAGATAAGCTGCCTGTTTCTCTTAATAGCATTAGGGAAAAGAGTAAGAAGCTCTCAGTTTTCTGAAGTAACAATCCTCAAACTTTGAGATCTCAAACCTCTTTACATTCTTTTTTTTTTTTAATTTTTTAAACATATAATGTATTATTTGTTTCAGGGGTACAGGTCTATGATTCATCAGTCTTACACAATTCACAGCGCTCACCATAGCATATATCCTCCCTAACGTCCGTCACCTAGCCACCCATCCCTCCCACCCCCCACCACTCCAGCAACTCTGTTTTTTTCCTGAGATTGAGTCTCTTATGGTTTGTCTCCCTCTCTGGTTTCATCTTGTTTCATTTTCCCTTCCCTTCCCCTATGACCCTCTGTCTTGTTTCTCAAATTCTTCATATCAGTGAGATCATATGATACTTGTCTTTCTCTGATTGACTTATATTGCTTAGCATAATACCCTCTAGTTCCATCCACGTTGTTGCAAATGGTAAAATTTCATTTTTTTGATAGTTGCATAATATCCACTGTACACATAAATATACTACAGCTTCTTTATCCATTTATCTGTTGATGGACATCTGGGCTCTTTCCATAGTGTGGACATTGCTGCTATAAACATTGGGGTGCATGTGCCCCTTCCAATCCCTACATTTTTATCTTTGGGGTAAATACCGAGTAGTGCAATTGCTGGGTCATATGGTGGCTCTATTTTCAACTTTTTGAGGAACCTCCATACTGTTTTCCAGAGTGGTTGCACGAGCTTGCATTCCTACCAACAGTGTAGGAGGGTTCCCCTTTCTCCACATCCCCACCAACATCTGTCGTTTCTTGACTTGTTATTTTAGCCATTCTGACGGGTGTGAGGTGGTATCTCATTGAGGTTTTGATTTGGATTTCCCTGATGCCAAGCGATGTTGAGCACTTTTTCATGTGTCTGTTGGCCATTTGGATGTCTTCTTTGGAAAAATGTCTGTTCATGTCTTCTGCCCATTTCTTGATTGGATTATTTGATCTTTGGGTGTTGAGTTTGATAAGATCTTTATAGATTTTGGATACTAGCCCTTTATCTGATATGTCATTTGAAAATATTTTCTCCCATTCTTTCGGCTGTCTTTTGGTTTTGCGGACTGTATCTTTTGCTGTGTAAAAGCTTTTTATCTTGATGAAATCCCAATAGTTCATTTTTGCCCTTGCTTCCCTTGCCTTTGGCAATGTTTCTAGGAAGAAGTTGCTGCGGCTGAGGTCGAAGCGGTTGCTGCCTGTGTTCTCCTCAAGGATTTTGATGGATTCTTGTCTCATGTTTAGGTCTTTCATCCATTTTGAGTCTATTTTTGCGGGTGGTGTAAGGAAATGGTCCAGTTTCATTCTTTGGCATGTGGCTGTCCAATTTTCCCAACACCATTTGTTGAAGACTGTCTTTTTCTATTGGACATTCTTTCCTGCTTTGTCAAAGATGAGTTGACCATAGAGTTGAGGGTCCATTTCTGGGCTCTCGATTCTGTTCCATTGATCTATGTGTCTGTTTTTGTGCCAGTACCATACTGTCTTGATGATGACAGCTTTGTAATAGAGCCGGAAGTCCGGAATTGTGATGCCGCCAGCTTTGCTTTTCTTTTTCAACATTCCTCTGGCTATTTGGGGTCTTTTCTGGTTCCATACAAATTTTAGGATTATTTGTTCCATTTCTTTGAAAAAAGTGGATGGTATTTTGATGGGGATGGCATTGAATGTGTAGATTGCTCTAGGTAGCATTGACATCTTCACAATATGTGTTCTTCCAATCCATGAGCATGGGACGTTTTTCCATTTCTTTGTGTTTTCCTCAATTTCTTTCATGAGTATTCTATAATTTCCTGAGTACTGATTCTTTGCCTCTTTGGTTAGATTTATTCCTAGATATCTTATAGTTTGGGGTGCCATTGTAAATGGGATTGACTCCTTAATTTCTCTTTCTTCTGTCTTGTTGGTGTATAGAAATGCCACTGATTTCTGTGCACTGATTTTATATCCTGCCACTTGACTGAATTCCTGTATGAGTTCTAGCAGTTTTGGGTTGGAGTTTTTTGGTTTTTCCACATAAAGTATCATATCATCTGCAAAAAGTGAGACTTTGACTTCTTCTTGCCAATTCGGATGCGTTTTATTTCTTTTTGTTGTCTGATTGCTGTGGCTAGGACTTCTAATGCTGTTGAGAAGCAGTGGTGATAGTGGACATCCCTGCCGTGTTCCTGACCTTAGGGGGAAAGCTCTCAGTTTTTCCCCCATTGAGTATGCTATTCACTGTGGGTTTTTCATACATGGCTTTTATGATATTGAGGTATGTACCTCTATCCCTACTCGGTGAAGAGTTTTGATCAAGAAAGGATGCTGTACTTTTTCAAATGCTTTTTCTGCATCTTTTGAGAGGATCATATGATTCTTGTTCTTTCTTTTATTAATGTGTTGTATCACATTGATTGATTTGCAGATGTTGAAGCAAACTTGCAGCCCAGGAATAAATCCCACTTGGTCATGGTGAATAATCCTTTTAATGTACTGTTGGATCCTATTGGCTAGTATTTTGGTGAGAGTTTTTGCATCCGTGTTCATCAGGGATATTGGTCTGTAGTCCTCCTTTTTGATGGGGTCTTTGTCTGGTTTTGGGATCAAGGTAATGGTGGCCTCATAAAATGAGTTTGGAAGGTGTCCTTCCATTTCTATTTTTTGGAATAGTTTCAGGGGAATAGGCATTAATTCTTCTTTAAATGTTTGGTAGAATTCCCCTGGGAAGCCCTCTGGCCCTGGGCTCTTGTTTGTTGGGAGATTACTGATTATGGCTTCAACTTCCTTAGTGGTTACAGGTCTGTTCAGGTTTTTTGTTTCTTCCTGGTTCAGTTTTGGTAGTTGATACATCTCTAGGAATGCATCCATTTCTTCCAGATTATCTAATTTGCTGGCATATAGTTACTCATAATATGTTCTTATAATCTGTATTTCTTTGGTGTTGGTTGTGATCTCTCCTCTTTCATTCATGATTTAATTTTTTGGGTCCTTTCTCTTTTTTTTGATAAGTCCTGCCAGGGGTTTATCAATCTTATTAAACCTTTCAAAGAACCGGCTCTTAGTTTCGTTGATCTGTTCTACTGTTCTTTTGGTTTCTATTGCATTGATTTCTGCTCAGATCTTTATTATTTTTCTTCTGCTGGGTTTAGGATTTATTTGCTGTCCTTTCTCCAGCTTCTCAGGTGTAGGGTTAGGTTTTGTATTTGAGACCTTTCTTGTTTCTTAAGAATGGCTTGTAGTACTATGTACTTTCCTCTTAGGACTGCCTTTGCTGCATCCCAAAGATTTTGAACAGTTGTGTTTTCATTTTCATTGGTTTCCATGAATTTTTTAAATTCTTCTTTAATTTCCTGGTTGATCCATTCATTCTTTAGTAGGATGCTCTTTAGCCTCCATGGATTTGAGTTCTTTCTGACTTTCCTCTTGTGATTGAGTTCTAGTGTCAAAGCATTGTGGTCCAAAAATATGCAGGTAATGATCCCAATCTTTTGGGACTGGTTGAGACCTGATTTGT
The DNA here is from genome assembly GCF_037043125.1 of Eumetopias jubatus. NCBI lineage: Eukaryota > Metazoa > Chordata > Mammalia > Carnivora > Otariidae > Eumetopias > Eumetopias jubatus. The sequence goes on from NW_028274819.1 coordinate 77,929,308, forward strand.
GACTTAGGATGTGATCAATTCTGGAGAATGTTCCATGGGCACTAGAGAAGAATGTGTATTGTGTTACTTTGGGATGGAATGTTCTGAATATGTCTTTGAAGTTTATCTGGTCCAGTGTGCCATTTAAAGCCTTTATTTCCTTGTTGACCTTTTGCTTAGATGTTCTATCCATTTTAGTGAAGGGGTGTTAAAGTCCCTTACTATTATTTTATTGTTGTCGATATGTTTCTTTGATTTTGTTATTAATTGGCTTATATAATTGGTTGCTCCTATGTTAGGGGCATAGATATTTACAATTGTTAGATCTTCTTGTTGGATAGACCTTTTAAGTATGATGTAGTGTCCTTCCTCATCTCTTATTATAGTCTTCGGTTAAAATCTAATATGTCTGATATAAGGATTGCCATCCCAGCTTTCTTTCGTTGTCCATTAGCATGATGAATGGTTTTCCACCCCCTCACTTTAAATCTGGAGGTTTCTTTGCATCTAAAATGAGTCTCTTGCAGATAGCATATCGATGGGTCTTGTTTTTTTATCCAATCTGATAGCCTGTGTCTTTTGATTGGGGCATTTAGTCCATTTACATTCTGGGTAACTATCGAAAGATATGAATTTAGTGCCATTGTATTGCCTGTGACTGTTACTGTATATTGTCTGTGTTCCTATCTGGTCTATGTTACTTTTAGGCTCTTTCTTTGCTTTGAGGACCCCTTTCAATATTTCTTGTAGGGCTGGCTCGTGTTTGCAAATTCCTTTAGTTTTTGTTTGTCCTGGAAGATTTTTATCTCTCCTTCTATTTTCAATGACAGCCTAGCTGGATATAGTATTCTTAGCTGCATATTTTTCTCATTTAGTGCTCTGAATATATCATGCCAGTCCTTTCTGGCCTGCCAGGTCTCTGTGGATAGGTCTGCTGCCAATCTAATGTTTCTACCATTGTAGGTTATAGACCTTTTGTCCCGAGCTGCTTTCAGGGTTTTCTCTTTGTCTCTGAGACTCATAAGTTTTACTATTAGATGTCGGGGTGTTGACCTATTTTTATTGATTTTTTAAGGCGAGTTCTCTGTGCCTCCTGGATTTTGAAGCCTGTTTCCTTCCCCAAATCCGGGAAGTTCTCTGCTATAATTTGCTCCAATATACCTTCTGCCCCTCTCTCTCTTTCTTCTGGGATCCCAATTATTTTAATATTGTTTCATCTTATGGTATCACTTATTTCCCGAATTCTGCTCTCATGATCCAGTAGTTGTTTATCTCTTTTTCTCAGCTTCTTTATTTTTCATCATTTGGTTTTCTATATCACTAATTCTCTCTTCTACCTCATTTATCCTAGAGGCTCCATTTTTGATTGCCCCTCATTAATAGCCTTTTTGATTTTGACTGGTTAGATTTTAGTTCTTTTATTTCTCCAGAAAGGGATTCTCTAGTATCTTCCATGCTTTTTTCAAGCCCAGCTAGTATCTTTAAAATCGTCATTCTGAACTCTAGTTCTGACATCTTCCTAATGTCCGTATTGTTTAGGTCCCTGGCAGTTGGTACTGCCTCTTGTTCTTTTTTTTTTTTTGAGGTGATTTTTTTCAATCTTTTCATTTTGTCCAGAGGAGAATAGATGAATGAGAGAACAAAATGCTAACAGGGTAAAAACGACCCCAGAAAAATATACAATAAACAAATCAGAAGAGACCTGAGCGTGGGGAAGGTGGTGATGGTGGTGGAGGCAGTGTAGGTTGTCCCAGTCGGCCGGTTGGTGTGACCCGTCAGCCCGTGCTATGCAGCGTCTGCGCTTGGGCCAGCGAAGTCGAGTCCAGCCGAGGCGGCCAGGTCTGGCGCGGCTCAGGCTTACGGAGTGCGGTGGCCGGCGCCAGGGCGGCCCGTGGAATCACGGGCCCCCAGGTGCAGCGCCGCCCAGCTCTGGCTCCCGGCCCTGCCGGCCTCCTCCCCCGGCGCTGTGCCCATGGCGGCCTGTGCCAAGCGGAAGCAGAGGAGAAGCACCTGAAGATGCTGCGAGACATGACGGGTCTCCCGCACAACCGAAAGTGTTTCGACTGTGACTAGTGCAGCCCCACCTACGTGAACATGACGATCGGCTCCTTTGTCTATACCTCCTGCTCCGGCAGCCTGAGAGGGTTAAATCCACCACATAGGGTGAAATCTAACTCCATGACAACATTCACACAACAGGAAATTGAATTCCTGCAAAAACATGGAAATGAAGTCTGTAAACAGATTTGGCTAGGATTATTTGATGATAGATCTTCAGCAATTCCAGACTTCAGAGATCCACAGAAAGTGAAAGAGTTCCTACAAGAAAAGTATGAAAATAAAAGATGGTACATCCCTCCAGAACAAGCCAAAGTGGTGGCATCAGTTCATGCATCTATTTCAGGGTCCTCTGCCAGTAGCACAAGCAGCACACCTGAGGTCAAACCACTGAAGTCTCTTTTAGGAGATTCAGCACCAGCACTGCATTTAAATAAGGGCACACCTAGTCAGTCTCCAGTTGTAGGTCGCTCTCAAGGGCAGCAGCAGGAAAAGAAGCAGTTTGACCTTTTAAGGGATCTTGGCTCAGACATCTTTGCTGCCCCAGCACCTCAATCAACAGCTACAGCCAATTTTGCTAGCTTTGCACATTTCAACAGTCATGCAGCTCAGAATTCTGCAAATGCAGATTTTGCAAACTTTGATGCATTTGGACAGTCTAGTGGTTTGAGTAATTTTGGAGGTTTCCCCACAGCGAGTCACTCTCCTTTTCAGCCCCAAACTACAGGTGGAAGTGCTGGATCAGTAAGTGCTAATTTTGCTCATTTTGATAACTTCCCCAAATCCTCCAGTGCTAATTTTGGAACCTTCAATACTTCCCAGAGTCATCAAACAGCATCAGCTATTAGTAAAGTTTCAATGAACAAAGCTGGTCTACAGACTACAGACAAATATGCAGCACTTGCTAATTTAGACAATATCTTCAGTGCTGGGCAAGGTGGTGATCAGGGGAGTGGCTTTGGGACCGCAGGTAAAGCTCCCGTTGGTTCTGTGGTTTCAGTTCCCAGTCAGTCAAGTGCATCCTCAGACAAATATGCAGCCCTGGCAGAACTAGACAGCGTTTTCAGCTCTGCAGCCACTTCCAGTAATGCATATACTTCCACAAGTAATGCTAGGAGCAGTGTTTTTGGAACAGTGCCAGTGGGTGCTTTGGCACAGACACAGCCTGCTTCTTCAAGTGTGCCTGCTCCATTTGGAGCTACGCCTTCCACAAATCCATTTGTTGCTGCTGTTGGTCCTTCTGTGGCATCTTCTACAAGTCCATTTCAGACCAATGCCAGAGGAGCAACAGCCGCGACCTTTGGCACCACCTGCATGAGCATGCCCGCGGGCTTCGGGACTCGTGCTTCCTATAGTCTTCCCACCAGCTTCAGCGGCAGCTTCCAGCAGCCTGCCTTCCCAGCCCAAGCAGCTTTCCCTCAACAGACAGCTTTTTCTCAACAGCCCAATGGTGCAGGTTTTGCAGCATTTGGACAAACAAAGCCGGTGGTAACCCCTTTTGGTCAAGTTGCAGCCGCTGGAGTATCTAGTAATCCTTTTATGACTGGTTCAATCAACAGGACAGTTTCCAACAGGAAGCTCATCAGCCAATCCTTTCTTATAGCCTTATATAGACACTTTACTGGAACGAACTTTTACATGGTCACATAACATCTCTCCGCCTCTTGCACTGTTGTCTTGTTTCACTGATCTTAGCTTTAAACACAAGAGAAGTCATTAAAAAGCCTGCATTGTGTATTAAACACCAGGTAATATGTGCAAAACAGAGGGCTCCGGTAACAACTTTTAACCTGTGAATTGGCAGAAAAAGGTAGCGGTATCATTTATATTAAAAATTGGCTAATATTAAGTTATTGCAGATACCACATTCATTATGCTGCAGTACTGTACATATTTTTCTTAGAAATTAGCTATTTGTGCATATCAGTATTTGTAACTTTAACACATTGTTATGTGAGAAATGTTACTGGGGAAATAGATCAGCCACTTTTAAGGTGCTGTCATATATCTTGGAATGAATGACCTAAAATCATTTTAACCATTGCTACTGGAAAGTTACAAAGTCAGAATTGGAAGGTTTTATTCATTCTTGAATTTTTCCTTTCTAAAGAGCTCTTCTATTTATATATACCTAAATTCTTTAAAAATGTAGAGGGATACCTATCTGCATAATAAAACTGATCATGTTTTGCTACAGTTTGCAGGTGAAAAAAAATAAATATTAGAAAAAAAAAAGAAGAGACCTGAAACTGGGGTGGGGGTGGGTGGGAGAAGGGAAATAAAAAAAAAAGAATATGGTCAGGCTGGTGAATAGAACAGAACCACACACTAGATTTGGGTGTATATTGATTTGTTAGAAGAAATTGCCTCCCAAAATTTTAAAGAATGAAAAACTTATATATATACTAAAATAAGGGTAAATACAATGAAGGGATGAAATATGACTATAAAGATAAAATTAAAAAAGATTTTAAAAAAGGAATTGATAAGAAGTTGGTTGAAAAAAAGAATAAAAAAATTTTTAAAAAGAGAGAGAATGTGATCAGGCAAGAGACTAGAACAACACCATACACTAAAGATTTAGGGTATATTTTGGTCTGTTAGAAGAAACTGTATCCTAAAATTTTAAAGAAAGAAAAACTTATATATAGATACCAAAAATAAGGTTAACTACTATGAAGGGATGGAATATGACTCTAAAAATGAAAAATAAAAAAGATTTTTAAAAAAAAGTGATTGATAAGATGTTGGTTGAAAAGGGAAAAAGAAAAATTAAAAAAAAAGAAAAAGAAAAAGAAAATTAAAAAAATTAACTTTGAAAGACTAAAGAATCATGGGAAAAAAGCCATGAATTCTGTGTTGTGTTCCCCTAGACCTGGGGTTTTGCTATTCTCATTGATCCGTAAACTTGGTCTTGGCTGGCTGTTCTTGCTGATCTTCTGGGGGAGGGGCCTGTTGCAGTGGTTCTCAAATGTCTTTGCTGGAGGCAGAATTGCCCCGCCCTTGCCAGGTCTGGGCTAAGCAATCTGCTGGGGTTTGCTCTCGGGAGCTTTTGTTCCCTGAAAGCTTTCCATACACCTTTATAGGATGAGAATGAAAATGGTGGCGTTCCAATTTCTGGTCCCAGAGGAGCCAAGAGCTCAGGGTGCCAACTCCTCAGTGTGCCCTCAGAGAAAAGCAGTCAATCCCTCCTATCTCCCTGGTCTCTGGCTGCACTCCATGCTCACCAGGCCTGTGACTAAGTGTTTCTATCTCTGACACATGACCCCATTTAGAGTCTCCAAACCCAGCAGATTCAGGAGGAAAAAAGGGGAATCTCCCTGGATCTGCTGCTTGTTGGGTCCCTGCCCTGATGGAAGAGCAGTGGCCCTACTGTGCCACGGATCACAGTTTATGGCAACCCTGAGCTGAGAACCCACTCCTCAGCTCCAACTCTGCAGCTGGCTTCTCCACTCCAATACCTGGGAGCTCTGATGCACTCAGGCACACCCAGTCTTTCTGTGACCCTGAGGGTCCTGAGACCACACTGTCTCATTGAGGGTTCCACTCCCCACTTAGCCTCTGGAGCGACGTCCCTCAGCAGAGCAGACTTCTAAAATTTCTGATTTTGTGCTCTATCACTTGCCGGTAGCAGCGGATGGTCTATCTTCCTGTATATCGCCTTGGATTCACTTCTCTGCATGTCCTACCTTCTAGAAAGTGGTGGCTTTTCTGTTCATAGAATTGCTGTTATTCTTTTCTTTGATCTCCTGTTGAGTTTGTAGGTGTTGTGAATGGTTTGATAACTAGCTGAATTACTGGGACGAGACAAAATTTAGGTCTCCTACTTCTCTGCCATCTTGCTCCTCCCCAAGACTCTTTACATTCTTAAAAACTATTACAGATTTTAAAGAGTTTTTGTTTACATAGATGATATCTATTTATATTCTCCTTATTAAGAGATTAAAACCAAGAAATTCTAAAATCATGTATATTTATTAATGTATTTAAAATAAGGCTAAACTCCTTACATGTTAATCTAAATAACCCACTTTTAGGAAAAATGAACTCTATTTTCCAACATGAACAAACAAAAAATAAGAAGAAAAGTTGCATTTTGTACTCTTGTTAACATTTTATACTTTTGACATTTTAAGCTATTGCTATATATACTATTTTAATTGAAGTATATATAAAAAAATCTGGTCTTCCATGAATGTGTTGTTGGAAAAGAGAAAAACATTTTAATTGTCTCTAGATAATTTTGGATATTTTTCTTTGAATGTAAAATATAATACTGTATGAATTAATATTTCATACTCTGCTGCATAAAATCAATTGGGCTATCTTGAAATTTGAATGGATATTTTACTTATGCATAGTTTTGAAACACGATGCTTTAGTCATTGGGAAAACATTGGTTTGAAGGTTTATGCAGATTTCCAAATGTTAAAGCACGGCATTGTACAATCTGAAAAAAAAATCACGTTTATTATTCTTATTTCCAGTCAAGATGGATAGCTTCCAGATTTACTCTTCCACTCCAAACAAATAAAAGTCCAAATAGAATATATAAAATAGCAAATGTGAAGATGTTGGGCATGAGGCAATGAAAGACAGTGGTCTCTAAAAGATGAGAAAGTAATAAGTAAGACTTTTCAATTGTCTACCTTATTACAGGGAGAGATTCCAAGCCATAGCACCAGGGGAGGGAACTTAGGCAAGGGTCAGTGGTCTCCTTCAGTTGAGGAAAAAGAGATCAAGGAGGTTATAGTAGCTGAAGTGCTCAAAGCAGAGTACCAAAGTGGAGAAAATGGCAAAGGGAGCATTTTTCAGAGATCTGCAGAGGTTGACTCTCATGTCTTAAACTGAGAACTAATCAGTGCATGCATGAGGAGAAACTATTAAGAACTAGACTAGATGTTTCTACTAGCTAGAGTACAAAACCTCATAATTTATACCTCAGATTTTGCCTCAGTAGTTGAGGACATTAACCCTAGACTAAACTGATTTAGTCCCACCTGAAAAACTTAAATGCAAGATCTAAAAACTGCTTCCAAGTAACTTTATTATGTCTAAGAATAAAGCTCAAGAATATTTATGCAATTATAAAAATATTCAACATCTAACAGTAGAATTTAGAAAGTTTCACTCAAATCCAATAAAAGAAATTACTAAGCATACAAAGTGGAAAACAGGAAACCTATCATGAGGGGAATAAAAAAATCAATCAGTTGCAACAGACCTAGTAATGACATAATTGATAGAATTAGTAGGTAAGAAAATTAGAGCAGTTATTATAGTTCTGTATATTCATTATGATGTGGTTTTGGAATATAGGTGAGGTTTGGTGGGGTGGGGTCTGGAGCCTACAACCAAGAAAGAATTCTTTAACTTTCTTTGGTGCAAAAAGGTGGTTTTTTAGAGCATGGAGACAGGACCCATGGGCAGAAAGAGTGGCTGCCCCAGGGTTGTGAGAGGTGGCTGATTATATACTTGGGAGTTAAAGGAGGTAAGGAAAAGGGAGGTTTCAAAAGGATTTTCATATGTTAAAGAATACTCACAAGATACTGGAGGCCTTGCCATTGGGTTAAGTTAAGGCTGTTTTTCCCTCTAGTAAGGCATTAACATTAAGATGGTTGGGAGCTTCCGGGAAGACTGTCACACAAATCCCAAGAGGTGGGGGGCGGTTGTTGGGTATCAGCATGTGCTTTCCCCTCAGCTAGCTTTCTGCTCCCTCATTAATTAAGCTAAAGTAGAAGTAAGTATATCAGCTAGAAATATAGATGATTTTCTTAAAAAGACTCATTTTATACTATTAATGATGAAAACTATGTTTGAGGTAAAACTTACACTGGTTGGAATTAGCAGCAGATCATACACTACAGAGGACATGATTAGTGAACTTGAAGGATAGAATTAAGAGTAAATAATATGAAACAGAGAAAAAGTCTGAAAAAAAATGAACAGAGCTTCAGTGAGCTGTTGGTATATGTATATTTGGAGTCCTGAATTCAAGAAGATAGAGGAGTCTTCAGCAAATTATTTAAGAGGGCACCTGTGTGGCTCAGTTGGCTAAAGCATCTGCCTTTGGCTCAGATCGTGATCCTAGAGTCCACGGATTGAGCTCCACATCAGGATCCCTGCTTACTGGGGAGTCTGCTTCTCCCTCTCCCTCTGTCCCTCCCCGTTATGTGCTCTCTCTCTGTCTCTCTTGCTCACTCTCTCAAATAAAGAAATAAAATCTTAAAATATATAAGAAAATATGCCCAACAATTCTCAAAACTGATAAAGTTATAAACCTACATATACAAGAAACAAATGATCCTCAAACACACACACAAACACACATTTAGGCACACAAACAAAAGAAGAAAATCACATAAAAACACATCATAAATGAATAGCTTAAAGTTAGGATAAAGAGAAAATATGTAAAGCAGACAGATATGAAAGATACATTACATATTGAGATACTGAAGAGGAAAATTACCCAGAGCAGGCCCAGGCCAGGAGGCCCCAGAAGATAAAAAGTTACTAACAATAAGCTAGAGATAACCAGAAGCCTTGCTGGGAGCAAGAGATAACCAGCCTTTTCTGCTTCTGTAAACAGGTTTCCCTGCCGCAGGTTCCCTTCTCCACTGTCCCAGCCTAAAGCAGCCTCTGCTCCCCCAGTTTAAACCCACTTACCAGCAGTCAGTATAGTCCTTGGGACCTGACTGCCTGCAGTCCCCTATAAAAGCCCTATGACTTCAGGGCCCAGAATTTCGAGCAAGAGCTCATCTGGGTCCACCAGCATAAAATAAATCCAAGTTCTCCTACTTCTCTGAGTGTCACTTGGTCTCTCACCGGTCTGATTTTTATTTTTCCACAACAATACAAACATAATAACGGCATACCTTTTCCTTGAAATAATAAAAGTCAGAAGGCAACAGTGCAACATCTTTAAAGTATTGAAAGGGGAAAAGAAAAGTCAATCTAAAATTCTAAATCTTGACAAAAAAATTTTTCCAGAAAGAAAAAGCGATAAATGTTTTTCAGAGATACAAAAGATGAGATAATTCATTAATTTCAGTCCTTCACTATAAGAAATTTTATCAGAAGTCCTCCAAGCAGAAGGAAAAAAATGCCAGATGAAAATCTGGATCAGTAAAGATATAAAGAGCTCAGAAAATGGTAACAAACTGGAATAAAAAAAATACTTTTTTTTAAAAGATTTTATTTATTTATTTGACAGAGAGAGAGACACAGGAAGAGCGGGAACACAAGCAGGGGGAATGGGAGAGGGAGAAGCAGGCTTCCTGCCAAATAGGGAGCCTGATGTGGGACTTAATCCCAGAACCCTGGGATCATAACCTGAGCCGAAGGCAGACACTTAATGACTGAGCCACCCAAGCACCCCTAAAAAATACTTTTCTTATTTAAATTTATTTAAATCATAATTGACTGGTTAAATGGAAAATAATATAATGTTATTAGAAGTACAGTGTATGTAGAATTACTGTGTATGATAAAATTAAGATAAAGTATCAAGAGAGGAGAAATGTACTGTTGTAAGGTTTTGTCTTGTACCTAAAGTAGTGTTTAGAAGAGAGGAAGTGGTGGCAGAATAAGAGGACCCTAGGCTTGTCTTGTCCCACAAACACAACTAGATAACTATCAAATCATCCTAACCCCAGAAATTGACCTAAAGACGGACAGAACAAACTCCACAACTAAAGGGAGAGAAGAGGCCACATCAAAACATGTAGGAAGTGTGCAGATATGGTTTAGGGGAGAAACAGATCCAGGATGCTACAGAGCAGGGGAGCCATGCTTACAGAGAAGGGCAAAAGAGAGAGGAGCACACAGGGGAATGCACACGGAGAACATTTCCCTGAAAGCATTGGCTTGGAAAATAAGAGGGGCTGAATTTCAGGAGTTCTTGCAACCAGTGGGACTTAGGCTTGGCTGGAGGGCACTGTGCTGCTCCTGGAGAGAAGGCAGGCAAACAACATAGGGGCAGACAGCATGGAAATAGGATCTGAAAAATGCTCGGGGCACACTGAGGGGAGATTATTCACCTGTCTTAGACCACTTCTCTGAGAGTGAAAGGAGTGTTCACAGACACCTCTCTGGGAACAGAGGAGCTGGCCAGTGCCATTTCCCTCTCCTCCCCTCAGCATAAACAGAGCCTCCTAGGGGAAATAGCATAGCACCAACACTGGCTGCCTAACTTGCTGACACCAAGCCCAATCCCCCCTGCACTCCAGGAGAACTACCCTTCCCATTCAAGTCTGCCACGTTTCCAGAGCAGCAGTCCCCTTCCCCAGAAGACCAGTACAAACCCCTGCCCATGCCACATCTCCTAACCAGAGTTCTGCAGAGCCTCAAGTCTGGTGGAGTTGGTTTTAAGTTCCATTTCACAAGCAGATAAGAGCCCACCTAGATAAAACTGACCACATTCAGGCCAGGGACCAAACACTGCCCAGAGTAGGCACGGAGAGTCTCTGAAGACAACTGGTCTGAAGGATAGAGCAGCTACAACACAGCAGCAGAGCACACACTTGCGAAACTCCCTGAAGCACCAGGCCCTGGGAACTACAGGACCTCTTCTTCATAAGACCATTACTTTCAGGAGCAGGAGACATAACCAGCTTTTGTAATATGGAAAAGAAGGCAGAAAGACAAAATACCAAGATGGAGGGATTTATCCCAAATGAAAGAACAAGATAAGGCCATAGCCAGAAATCTAAGTGAAACAAATATAAATAATATGCCTGATGGAGAATTTAAAGCAACAATCATTAGGACACTCACTGGGCTTGAGAAAAGTATAGAAAACATCATGGAGACCCTTACCACAGAGATAAAAAAGTTAAAAAAGAATCTATCGAAGATGAAGAATCCAATAAATGAGATTGGATACAGGCTTGATGCAATGAAAGCATACTAGAAGAAGCAAGGAATGAATTAGTGACTTAGAAGACAAAAAAAGGAAAATAATGAAGCTGAACAAAAAAGAGAAAAATAAGATTTATGCAACACAAGAATAGACTTAGAGAACTCTGTGACTCTATCAAACATAATAACATTCATATTATAGGAGTCTTGGAAGAAGAGAGAGAAAGGGGGGCAGACAATTTATTTTAAGATATAATAGCAGAAAACTTCCCTAATCTGGGGAAGGAAACAGACATCCAGTTCCAGGAGACACAGAGAACTCCCATCAAAATCAACAAAAGCAGGCCAATACCAAGACATATTGTAATTACATTTGCAAAATATAGGGATAAGGGAAAAAAAGTAAAAGCAGCAAGAAAAAAGAAGTCCTTAACATGCAAGGGAATACCCATATGGCTAGTTGAAGATTTCTCAACAAATACTTGGCAAACCAGAAGGGAGTGGCATGATATATTCAATGTGCTGAATGGGAAAAATCTGCAACCAAGAATACTCTATGCAGCAAGCCCATCATTCAGAATAGAAGGAGAGATAAAGAGTTTCCCAAAGAAAAACTGAAAGAGTTTGTGACCGCTAAAGCAGCCCTGCAAGAAATATTAATGGGGACTCTGAGAACAAAAGAGAGACCAAAAGTGACAAAGACAAGAAAGGATCAGAGAAAATATCCAGAAACAATGACAAAACAAGTAATAAAATGGCACTAAATACATACCTATCAGTAATTACTTTGAATGTGAATGGGCTAAATGCTCCAATCAAAAGACATAGGGTGTCACAATGGATAAAAAAACAAAACCCATCTATCTGCTGCCTACAAGCGACTCATTTTAGACCTAAAGACACCTGTGGATTGAAATTGAGTGGGTGGAGAAACATTTATCATGCAAATGCATGTCAAAAGAGCTGGAATAACAATACTTATATCAGATAAACTAGACTTTAAAACAAAAACTGTAAAAAGAGACAAAGAAAGGCATTCTATAATCATAAAGGGGAAAAACTAACAAGATGATCTAACAATTGTTAATATTTATACAAACATTAAGGATGATAACACAATAATAGTAGGAGGATTTAACACCCCTTAGGTCAAAGGACAGATCATCTAACTAAAAAATAAGCAAGGAAACAATGGCTTTGAATGACACACTGGACCACATGTACTTAACATATATTCATAACATTTCATCCTAAAACAGCTGAATATATATTCTTTTAAAGTGCACATGGAGCATTCTCCAGAATAGATCACACTTTTGGTCATAAAATATGTCTCAACAAATACAAAAAGATTGAAATAATACCATGTTCTGACCACAACACCATGAAACTAGAAGACCACCACAAGAAAAAATTTGGAATGACCACAAATTCATGTAGGTTAAACATGCTACTAAACAATGAATGGGTCAAACAAGAAATCAAAGAAGAAGTAAAAACAAAAACAAAAAATGAAAAACAAACAAACAAAAACCATGGAAGCAAGTGAAAATGAAAACACAAAGGTCCAAAACCTTTGGAATGCAATAAAAGTGGTCCTCAGAGGGAGGTATATAGCAATACAGGCCTACCTTAACAAGGAAGAAAAATCTCAAATAAATAACCTAAACTTATACCTAAGGGAGCTAGAGAAAGAAAAACAAACAGTGCCTAAAGTCAGCAGAAGGAAGGGAATAATAAGGATCAGAGCAGAAATAAATGATATAGAAACTAAAAAAACAGAACAAAGAAAAATATCTGATAGAACAGATCAATGAAACCAGGAGTTTGTTCTTTGAAAAAATCAATTAAATTGATAACCCCCTAGCCAGACTTATCAAAAAGAAAATGGAAAGGACCCAAATAAATAAAATCACAAATGAGAGAGGAGAAACAACTTCCAGCACCAGAGAAATACAAATAATTATAAGAGAATATTATGAAAAACTATATGTCAACAAATTGGACAACTGAGAAGAAATGGATCAAAACTTACAAACATATAAACTATCAAAACTCAAAAAAGAAGAAAGAAAACTTGAGCGGACTGATAACCAGCAAAGAAATTGAACCAGTATCAAAAAATTCCCAATAAACAAGAGTCCAGGGCCAGACGGCTTGACAGGTGAATTCTACCAAACATGTAAAGAAGAGTTAACACCTATTCTTTTCCAACTATTCCATAAAATAGAAAGGAAGGAAAATTTCCAAATTCATTCTATAAGACCAGCATTACCCTAATACCAAACACAGATAAAGACCCCATAATAAAAGAGAACTATAGGCCAATATCCCTGATGAACATGGATGCAAAAATTCTTAATAAAATACTAGTAAACAATACATTAAAAGAATCATTCACCATAATCAAGTGGGATTTATTCCTGAGCTGCATGGGTGTTTAATATTCCCAAATCAATCAACATGATACATCACATCAATGAGCAAGGATAAGAAGAAGCATATGATAATTTCAATAGACACACAAAAAGCATTTGACAAAGTACAACATCCGTTCATAATAAAAAACCCCCAACAAAGTAGGGCTAGAGCGAACCTACCTCAACATAATGAAGGCCATATATGAAAAACTCACAGATAATATCATACTCAATGGGGAAAAACTGAGAGCTTTTCCGCTACCATCAGGAAGAAGACAAGGATGTCCACTCTCAACACTTACTTAAATTAGTACTGGAAGTCTTGGCCACACTAAGACAGCAATAAATAAATAAATAAATAAATAAATAAATAAATAAATAATAAATGACATCCAAATCAGCAAGGAAGAAGTTAAACTTTCACTATTTGCAGATCACATGATACTCTATATAGAAAACCCAAAAGAATCCACCAGAAAATTGCTGGAGCTGTTGAATGATTTCAGTAAAGTCACAGGATACAAAATCAAGCTACAGAAATCTGTGCATTTCTATGCACCAATAATGAAGCAGCAGAAAGAGAAATTAAGAATCAATCCCATTTAGAACTGCACCAAAAAGAGTAAGACGCATAGGAATAAACCTAACCAGAGTGGTGAAGACCTGTACTCTGAAAATTATAAAACACTGATGAAAAAAACTGAAGATTACACAAAGAAATGGAAAGACATTCTGTACTCATGGATTAGAAGAACAAAAATTGTTAAAATGTCTTTACTACCCAAAACAATCTACAGATTTATTGTAATCCCTATCAAAATACCACCATTTTTCACAGAGCTAAAACAAACAATTCTAAAATTTGTATGGAACAATAAAAGACCCTGAATAGCCAAAGAAATCTTCAAAAAGAAAAGCTTATCTGAAGGCATCACAATTCTAGGCTTCAAGTTATATTACAAAGCTGTAGTAATCAAAACAGTATGGTACTTGCACAAAAAAGACAAATAATTCAATAGAACAGAGTATAAAACCCAGAATGTGCCCACTACTATATGGTCAATTAATCTTCAACAAAGCAGGAAAGAATGTCCAAGAAACATTGATCCCATGTGATTTCACTCAAATGTGGAATCCACAAAATAAAACAAACAAATAAACAAAGAGCAGAATAGACCTGTAAATACAGAGAACAAACTGATGGTTGCCAGAGGGGAGAGGGGTGGAGAAGAACAAAATGGGTGAAGTGGGAGATATAGGTTTCCAGTTATGGAATGAGTCAGTCACAGAAATAAAAGGCACAGAACAGGGAATATAGTCAATAATATTAAAACAGTGTTGTGTGATGACAGATGGGAGCTACACTTGGGGTGAACATAGAATAACATTACTTCTGAAACTTATATAATGTGTCAACTATATTCGAATAAAATATGAAAACCAAAAACAAGAAAGAAAGCTTTGTCCTACAATCTTAGGGAAAGTTCCTTAGATGTAAGTGGGAGACTTAAACCGAACAGTCCCCTGCCATCATGCATCAACAGTCACTTTGGCTCTCTCCCCTAATCACAATCAAAACCCTGAGCTTAAACTCTTTCCTTTCTCTCTAGTCTTCTCAGATCTGCTCTGAAAGTCCTTCCCTGCTCCACTGAGAGACTTCAATTATGAAGGTAATAAACCTCTCATTCCTCTTTGTGTGTGTGTGTGTGTGTGTGTAATCACCAGTCTCAACATCTAAAATTTTGGATGTGGGTCCCTCTTGCCATTGTGGAGTGTTTATGACAACTTCTTCCTTTCTAGTCTTATTGCGTTTTATTTCTTCTTGACAAAGTTCATGAATAGAGTGTCCAGTGCAAATCCAAGGGAAAGGGGAAATATACTGTACTTTCTGAGAGTGGGGTAGCAATGTCACATTGCCTGGGGAACACATGGAATAAGAAGTATTGTTGCTGTCATTTTTGTAAAGTAAAATCTGCTGCATCATCTCTATTCTGTAGGTTTCTCTGAGATAGAAAAGAGGGAAACCTGTTATCTTCTTACTTAAGCTTCTGGGTATGCATTTGTACAAAAGGGAAGAATGCATAGTTTTTCTAAGATATTCTGATTTTGTATCAGTGGTGGAAGATGAAAGAATGGGAAGCGATGACATCAGTTATGTCTTTGCCTTATTACCTGCATACCACTAAAAAATTTTAGTTTTCCTTAAATCTTAAGGGTACATGTTGAACCATAGTCTAAAGCTGATAAAGTCCATCTTTAATCTTTTTCAATGATTAAAATACTCTTGAGTGAAAAATGATCTTTAGGAAATTCTAGTCTAACTCATGCAAGGCCTAAATTCCCTCTGAAAATATCCCTTTCAGTTATCTCTGGTGTGAAAAACTCAGCATTCCCTTTGCAGCACATTCCCTGTTTATATTTTTTTTCTCACACAGAAAATGAAAAATTTCTATCTTAGCCACTAACTTCTAACTTTTCTTAATGGTATGATACTGATTTTTCTCAAGTATTCATGTTTTTAGATAGGTGAAGAATTATGTGCCCTTTCATCTCTTCCCTAAACTTTATATTCTAGACTTCTTTCAACTATTTTCCACAAGCATTGTTTCCTTTCTTCACCATCCTGGCATTCTCTGCTCAATGTTTTAGTTTCCTCACTGAATGTTTTTTAGGACTGAAAACACTAGTCTGCATATCATAAGACCAATTCACAATAGGGTAAGACCATCTAGGAGCACATTATACCTTTGCAGTGAGGTTAGCCTTTTATGACACAACAAACTTTCAACAGATAATGAGCTAAATGACACCTTAAACATCTAAGTCTTTTTGACAAATTCTATTACTGTCAGGACTTG
This sequence comes from Eumetopias jubatus, assembly GCF_037043125.1. Classification (NCBI taxonomy): domain Eukaryota; kingdom Metazoa; phylum Chordata; class Mammalia; order Carnivora; family Otariidae; genus Eumetopias; species Eumetopias jubatus. The sequence continues at coordinate 77,945,485 of NW_028274819.1, forward strand.
CCAGTTGTGTATAGTTCAAAGTTGGGATTTTTTTTTAAAAGGGGGATATTTTAGGACCTTTAAAATATTATTGGATTTCAACTTGTAAGCTTAAATATGTTTCAAACATATCAAAATATAAGATATTCAATTTGTCATTTCAAATTTTTTCTCCAAATGAACTTTGTGCAATTCCACTAGTACCTTCTCTTCTGTTAGCATAATCTATCTGTTAATATGTTTCATGTATAATTGTTGAATTGGGAATTCACGTAAGTTTTACTTATTCCTATCTGTATTTCATAATCCTGTTTATAAGGATTTTATGTAAGACCTTGTCAATCTCTTTTGCAATAGAAACACTTTCTATCTACCAAGCTTTCCTGGTTTACAAGAAGCTTTGTCAAAAAATCATTCTTTGGTCCCACCACAGCCACAACATATAAAAAGCCTAGAAGTTGTCACTTCTATTTTTATTACAGGAAAAAGCAAAACAAATAAACAATTAATGAATTTTCTTGGACCCAACAGAGAATTGAGTTTGCAGGTCACATTACCACCTCAAAGTCTAAAGCAATAGACAAATCCAGAGGCACAACTGAGGTCTGCTTATCTGGAGCAAAAGCTGCTGGAGTCATTAACTGGTAGCAATATTTATATAATAATTTGGACAAATTTATGGAGACTGAGAGTGGACTAGCTTGGTGGCCACAGACTGAGGGACCCTCACAATTTTCTTGGTTTTACTTCCAGGAATCCTGCAATTTATCATGATGAAAATCAAAGGAAAATCCCTTGTGGCTATGACAGGGGGAGGAAAGCAGTAATCTCTATGAAACAGTCAAAGAGACTTCTCCAGAACAAAAGTTTACTCTGAGGGGGAAAAGGGGAGGAATCAATTAAACCAAAGCCTGAGTCTTTAAAAATATCAATAAAATTGATAAACCTCTAAGCAGGCTAGTGAAGAAAATATAGATAAGACACAAATTACTAATATCAGAAATGAAAGACTTATTACTACTGATTCTATGAACATTAAAGTAATAATAAATGAATACTATGAACAACTGTATGCCCACAAATCTGATAATTTAGAAGAACTGGATCAATCATTGAGATACACAAAGTATCAGTAGATAATGTAAATAGCCCTATGTGTATTAAAAATTAAATTGATAATAACTTCATAAAAAAGAAATCACCAAGTTAAGAGTTACACTGATCATTCTACCCAACACTTAGTGAAAAAATGATAGCAATTCATTATAATCTCTTCCAGAACATAGGAGAACAAACACTTTGTAATTCCTTCTAGGAGGACAGCATTAGCCTAAAACCAAAATTGGAAAGGACATTATAATAAAGGAAAACTAAAGACCAATATCTCTCACGAAAATGTGCACAAAAACCCTCAACTAAATAAATCTTAGGAAATTAAATCCAAAATTTTATTAAAAAATTATATAATATGACCCAGTAGGATTTATTTCAGGTATGCAAAGCTGATTCAACAAGCAAATATTAATCAATATAATCAATCATGTTGATAGACTAAAGAAGAAAAATCAAATGATCATATCAAGTGATGCAGAGAAAAGCATCTGACAAAATCTAATACCTAATCATGACAAAAATTTCTCAGCAAACTAAGTAGAGAGGGAAACTTTCTAAATTTGATAAAGAACCTATAAATAAAATCTGCAGCAAACAATATGCATATTGGTAAACAACTGGACATTTCCCCTTAAAATTTAAAATAAGGCATTTTCTTTTTTCAACAGTTATTTTCAATATCATATTGGAAATAATGACTAGTGAAAAAAATAAGAAAGGAAATAAAAGTAATGCAATTAGAAAGTAAGACAAGACTGTCTCCATTCCTAGATGACAGAATTGTCTATGTTGAATATACCAAAGAAACATCACCACCAATAATACCACTAACAAACACTGTGGAACTAATAAGCAAGTGTATCAAGGCTACAGGTCCTAGGTTAATATGTATTTTTTGTATTTTTTTTTTTATGTATTGACAATGAAGAACAAGAATTTGAAATGAAAATAGTATTGGTAATAACACAATAATGAAATACTTAGGCATAAATATCAGAAGACAAACACAGGGCCAAAAACTATGATACATTAATGAAAAACCGGAGATCTAAGTAAATGAAGCAATATTGCATGTTCATGGATTAGAAGACAAAATATTGTTGAGATGACAATTCTTCTCAATCTAGTCTATACATTCAATACAAGCTCAATCAAAATCCAAGCAAGCAGTTTTGAAGTTATTAACAAATTGATTCTAAAGCTTATATAGAAAAACAAAAGACCTAGAATACTCAACACAATTCCAAACAAGAACAAATTTAGAGACCAATTCCAAGACTTAGTGTAAGGCCAAAGTAATCAAAATAATACAATATTGACAAGAGAATAGACAAAATAACTGAACAAAGCAGAGAGCCTAAAAATAAGCAACTTATCAGTTACAAAAAAAATTGAAAGGAGTAGAGATGGTGTTTTCAAGAAATGGTATTGGAACTACTGGACATTCAAATGGTGGGGGGAGAACCTAGAGAGAGACCTTGCATTATAAACAAAATTTAAGTCAAAATAGATAGATCATAGATCTAAATGCAAAATATAAAACATGTAGGAGAAAATATGGGAAATAATCAAGGGTTTGGAGATTAGTTTTAAAATACAACATCAATGGCATCCATGAAAAATAAATGATAATTTGGATTTTAATAAATTAAATTTTTCTGCTAAACACACTTTTAAGAGAATGAAAAGATAACTACAACTGAGAGAAAATACTTACTTGCAAAACACATATTTGGTGGATAATTGTGCCCCAAATATGCAAAGAATTCTTAAAACTCAATTCAAGGGGTCTGAACAGACATCTCACCAAAGAAGATATCCAGATGTTAAATAAGCACATTAGATGTTTGATATAATTTGTCATTAGATAATAGCAAATTGCAACAACAATGAATACTTCTACACATCTATTAGAATGGCTAATATCCAAAACATTGATAATACCAATTGCTGGCAAGGATGTGGAGTATAGTATTAATCCTTTGCTCCAGAAATGATGCTCTTAGTTACTTAGTTGACTGATTTGAAAAATGTCCATGCAAAAACCTGAATTTGAATATTTATAGCACCCTTATTCATAATCACATATCTGGGAGCAAACAAGATGTCTTTCAATAGGTGAATGAATAAACCAACTGTAGCATATTTGTACAATGAAATATTATTCATCTAGAAATAGACATGAGCTATCCAAATACACAAGGACATGAATAATTCTTAAATGCATATTGCTAAGTGGAAAAATCCTGTCTTAAAAATCTACATAGTGTATGATTCCAACTATATGATATTTTCAGAAAAGACATAACTATAGAGATAAGAAATAAATATTCCACTTATTGCCAGTGATTTTGGATAACAGGGTGGTTTAATACATGGATCACATGGGATTTCTTTAGGGGAGTCAAATTATTGTATATGATCATGTAATTTGTGAATACAAACAGTAAGCATTTGTCAGAAATCAGAAAGCTTTATAGCGCAAAGAGTAATTTTAATGTATGCTAATTTAGAAAAATCATTTAGGAGGTATATTAATCTCAGGATGAAATGCAGAATGTGATAAAATAACCTAAGTATGTGGGGCACCTAGGTGGCTCAGTCAGTTAAGCCTCCAACTCTTGATTTCAGCTCAGGTCATGATTTCAGGGTCATGAGCTCGAACCCCCCTTTGGGCTCCATGCTCAGCCCTGAGTCTCCTTGAGATTCCTTCTCCGTCTGCCCTTCCCTGCCTCAAATAAATAAATAAATAAATAAATAAATAAATAAATAAATAAACTCTTTAAAAAAATAACTTATGTGTATTATAAATATATGAAATAAACTCACCAATGGGAGTAGAGGAATAAGGTACTGACCTAAGTAACTGGAAATATGTAAAATATGTAAAACTGTCCTTTAGTTGATAAAATTGTTTCCCATGGAGTATAAGCTAATGATTCTGAAACCACTATACATGTATACTGGAGTTAAACTATTAATTGAATTGATGCCATATGATGGAAGCCAGGTTTCTTACTGATGGAGTGGAAGGGTACAGACAAGCAAGAAGAGACTAGACTGGTCACTGTTTGGCATTGGAGACATCAGTTTTAACTCATGTTTAGCTTAATATAGATACAGGTGGTTACACATAAAAATATTTAGAAATATGTGTATATACGTGGGTTAGTATAGTCACAGTGCCTCCTTGCTCTATTAGCTAGAAGAGAATAGAAGCAATGACATGCAGTAGCAATGAGCACACCTAACACCCAACTCTTATTTTCTAATACCATTTCCAATAAAAGAAACAAGGGCTTCTGGGAGAAATGGCTAATTATATGACTGGGGAATAAATGCACATGATCAACCTAGAGCATCTTGTAGTACTAAAAAGTAGGTAAGCACTTAAAAAAAAACACACACACACAATGATGGGGGTATGTCAAAGTCATACTGATATGAGAGCCAGTTGAAAGAACTCTCAATGACTAAAGCTGGAACAATGTGAGCAACACAATAAAGTAGTAGTATTACATTACAAAACAAAGTATAAAATAAATAACCATGGGACCACACTGATATACATGATTAAATGAACAAATAAATGGGGAGAATAGACAAGTCTTCTACACTAAGAAATTTGAATAATTCTTGTAGATAACACACCTTTAAGGAGATGAAACATAACTTCATTACTCATTAAGTGTGGGTTGTGTTATTTTCTTCTGAAGAGTAGAGTATGGAAAGGGGAAAAAGATCAAAGAATAACTGTATACTGGATAAACCTGACAAATACCACATTTAATGTCAATAATGGTACGAGCAGGGGGAAGTTATTTTTCTTCTCTGTGATTCAACTTCATCACCTGGAAAATGAAAAAAAAACATTTTTCTCAAAGGGTTGTTTTAAGAATGAAATATGATAATATACATAAAATGCTTTAAACATGATCTAGCCTAAAACAGTATATATTTTTCCATTATTATTACCATTAAGGTTATAGTTGTGTATTCTAGGCCAATTTCAGAGATTTTTTTTAAGCAAGTTGAGATCTGAGCAGAAGAAATAAAAGATACACTGTCTATCAGAAATCTAATAGCATATGCAGTTTTGGGAATGTTGAAGAATGCCCTGCTTTTCCCAGTGTCTCAAAGTAATATCCAGACAAAACTGAATTATTGCAATGGTAGTGTTATCTATGTAAAATTGTCTATGTCAGGCACTGTTCTAGATGCTTTATACTCATTAACTTATGTAATCTTTTCAAGAAACCTATTGGATATATTGAGAAATATTTGTCCATGGTTCTCTCACATTTCTGCATGTCTGGTGACAGCTTTTGTTCCAGACTATATTTTCATGCATCTTAGTATAGAAAACAGCCTTGAGAGATAGAGATAAGGTTTCTTTCAAAGTAGAGAGTAGATTTGTTTGCTGTCCAGAATAATAAAAATAATTTATTCATTTCAGTAAAACTCGATTGATCAGGTTTTCTAGCAATCCCCTTTAAGATGGAGGGATTTCCTAAGCTTAGATTTCCTCAGTTGTGACATAGACTTCTGTGTACAAAGCATTTACCGGGACCCATTGCTGTGTTGTCCCAAGGTAAATCTATGGGAACATGCAGTTCATACTTCTTCCTGCACCCTGAGAAATAGAATCCTTTGTGTTGGACTCAAGGGTTTCATGTCTTCTGCCAGCACCTGTGAAAATGTGGTACTTATCTTAATTCTTGACACTTACCATCATCGAACCCATTTTTCCAGTTGAGGAAACCAGTTCACTGACTGTGAACTTGTCCAAGGTCCACAGAAAGAGGAGAAGTTATAGTTGAACTCAAACATTCTGGGTCTAGGGATTGCACACACAACCATTATGCTGTACTCTCACCTAAAAGTTTTCAAATATACATGAAATTGGCTGGGTAAGTTGGAAATAATGTTACATAATTATTTGTTGTGCTAAACTGTAAAACCACCAACTTTTAATCAATATAAAAAATAAAATAAAAAATGTTTCCATCCTCTCAAAGAAAGGTCTACCAATACCATGTCCAAGTTTTGTAAATCCTCCCTCTCTCTACCCACCAAGATCTCCCTGACCCTTATATCTCTGCCAGGAATACTAATTAATGTACCAAAAGACAGAAATATGTGATCACTTCAAGGGCAGCCTGATTAATTTTGCTGAATTGAGTGTCTTTCTAGCCGAAGTTATTTTTTAATGAGCAGTCACACCTGCTGCAACTCTTGCTCTGTTCAATCTTAGTGGCAATGACAAGAATATAGAATGGGCCAGGAGATTTGGATACATTTACTAAATCTAGAAGTCTACCTAGTGTATTTTCACCCATCTTGTATTTCTTTTCCCCTGACCAAAAGCAGCTTATTCTTGTCTTTCCACTCTGGAGACTCTTCTTTTAGAGATAGAAGCAAAAGTTTAGCCTTTTCTGTGTCAGTATTCAATAACCTCTCCCCATCATCGGGTATCTCCATCCTTTGGTCTTTCTCTGACTCTAACAACAAACAAAGAACTCCCTATTGGCCATTATTAGAATTTTGTTGTCATCAATTCATTCACTTTACTTTTTATTCTACTATAAAACTTGTATTTACATTGAACTTTGTTATGTCCTTGATTCCATTACTTGTACATGTTTTTTAAAAACAATCTGAGATCTTTGGATTATCACTTGAAAACATATTTTCTGGGCATGAATTTATATTGTTTCTTCCTCTTAGAACACTCTTTCCCCAGCCTTTGTCTAACTCTTACTCATTCCTCAAACCCTCATATAAACTCACTTACCAAGGATATCTTCCCTTCAAGTCCAGGTAAGCCAGTCCATGCATGCACCATGTTATCATTAGCTTTCCCCAACGCAGCACTTGTGACACTAATATTTTACTGTCTGCGCTCTTCTCTGCATTCCCCACTAGATCATAAGCTCTCGGAGGAGAGGCACTATGTCAGTAGTCCTAAACACAATATTTGTCATATAGCAGTCACTTAATTATTTATTGAATGAATGAAGGAAACATGGTGCTTTATTCACATTCCTCAACTCCTCTTTGATATAATTTGTAGTGCATTATTAACCATATAGTCAGGGTAATTGTTATGAGAGCTTTCTAATGCAATTCATCTTCTCTTCAGAGCCTCGTAAAAAAAAAATCTCTCTTTTATAAGGATTTTTATTCTTTTATATGAATTCATAAGACCAGCTTTCCCAAACAGGAGGGAACATGTATGACTAAACGTTTTTCTCCTCATCATAATTTTTGAAATGAAATGGTAATTTTTGTTTAATGTTCTTGACAGTTCAACTTTGATAGTTTTTCCTTGATGTTCAGATGAGGATCAGAAGAGCAGTGAAGTTCCTTGATAATTTCCCCTGTGTTTTGGAAAATAATATTGTCAGCAAAGAAATTAAAAGTTATTATATGAATGACCTTGTTTTAAGATAGTTGAAATTCCTTTTCACCCTCTCCAGTCACTTCTTTATGTTAATATATATTAATAAGCATATATATCAACATAAGCATGTAATAAATTCATATACATTATGAAATAATATAAAAGTTATATATACATATGTAACACATATGTTTATGTTGCATGCGTGTACATATGTTATATATTATCTCATAATACAAATGAATTTATTACATTACCTGTATTACTGGTATCATTTATTAAAAGTCATATGAATTGTGTAAGACTGTTGAATCACAGATCTGTACTTCTGAAACAAATAACGCAACATATTTTAAGAAAAAAGGAAAAGAAGAAGATAGCAGGAGAGGAAGAATGAAGGGGAGTAAGTCAGAGGGGGAGACGAACCAGGAGAGATGATGGACTCTGAAAAATAAACTGAGGTTTCTAGAGGGGAGGAGGGTAGGGGGATGGGTTAGCCTGGTGATGGGTATTAAAGAGGGCACATTCTGCATGGAGCACTGGGTGTTATGAACAAACAATGAATCATGGAACACTACACCAAAACAAATTATGTAATATATGGTGATTAACATAACAATAAAAAAATTAAAAAAAAAGTCATATGAATTAAATGTGCAGTCAGCAGATAGAGAAATGGTGTGAAAGTCTTATCTACAAAAGCTCATCTATACCTAGGATATAAGGCAGTACTTTTGGAATTCACTTTTAACTAATATAACAAATATTTATTGAATACTGTGCACCAACACTGTACTTGGTGATTCAACAAAGAAAAGACCAATAAAGATTCAGTTTTCATGGATCTTACATCTTAGCAGAGAAAGTAGAAAAACAAATACATTATATAATTTTAATAAATGATGAAAAATTTTAAAAACCAGGAGTATAAGAAAGAGACAAATTGGATAAAAGAGTGGTACCCATTTTAGAAAAATTAAGGAAAGCCTCTCTAAGAAGTTAAATTTAAGTAGATTACTAAATGCTATGGAAGGGCCAATCATGTAAATACTCTTAAATCCAGAATAGTACCTTTTATATCAATCCATTTTATTCTCTGCAGCCATAGCCTCCTTGTAAATAACATATTTCAACTGATGAATGGATAAAGAAGACATATATATATATATATATGTATATATGGATCCACAATGGAATATAACTCAGCGATCAAGAAGAATGAAAGCTTGCCATTTGCAATGATGTGTATGCAACTAGAATGTATTATGCTAAGTGAAATAAGTCAGTCAGAGAAAGACAGATATCATATGATTTCACTCATATGTGGAATTTAAGAAACAAAACAGATGAACATAGGGGAAAGGAAGGAAAAATAAAGATAAAAACAGAGAGGGAGGCAAACCATAAGAGACTCTTAAATATAGAGAACAAACTGAGAGTTGCTGGAGGGGAAGCAGGTGAGGTGATGATACAAATGGGTGATGGGTATTAAGGAGGGCACTTGTTGGGATGAGCAATGGGTGTTATATGTAAGTGATGAATCACTAAATTCTATTCCTGAAACCAATACTACATTATATGTTAACTAACTTGAATTTAAATTAAAAATAATGATGCATTGACCTATCATAGTACTTCCTTGCTTTAAGCTTGTCAATGCCTTTTTTTTTTTTTTTTTTTGGTAAAAAAGCCAAACTTTTTAATATGATATTTATGATTCTTCTCCATGGGTGTTTTTTCCAACTCTATATGTTTTCTGTTTCTCATGTTTTCTCTGCCTAAAATACCCTCTTATCTTTTTATTTACCCATTTTAGTGCTTATAAGCACTCAAATTGCTTCTAGAGTTTGGCAATTAATAAAAATATGATTAAACTTTTGTATATGTCTTTGAGTGGATGTAAGAACTCACTTTTCTTTGGAATGGAATTCTTAGGTTCTGGTGTTTTTGTGGGGGAGAAATGCTTTTAGCTTTAGCTTGTGGTTCAATTTATTTAAAATGTAGAATATGATTTATATATTTTATGTCTTCTCAACTCAATTTTGGCAAACAAAATTTGTATAGGGATGTGTATACTTGTGTTTTGAAATTTGTTCATAAAGATATTTATATTGTTTGGTAAACCTTTCTTTTAATTTGAAAATATTTTTAAACTTTTGTTTTGTTGTTTTTTATTTCATTAAATAATGCTCTTATCTTTACTATCTCCTCTTTATCTGAATTTGTTCTGTTGTTCTTTTTCTAATGTCATAATAAAGATAACTAGCTCAATTTTTTTTTATCCTTTTTTTCCTTTTGGAACATAAACATTTAAGGCTATACATTTTCCTCTAAATATCAGTTTAGTGCATCCCATAAGTTTAGATATGAAGTGATATTAATTTATAAAATTAATTAAATTATCATCATTTGATCATGATAAATTGCCAAAATGGCAATTCTCTCACCTGTAAATGAGATAAGGAAAAATGCAGATTTTTAAAATATTTTATTGATGAGTTTCTTTCTATCAAAATCAAGAAAAGTAAAATTAAAATAATTTTGTTTCATTATAAATAAAATATCTAAACTTAGAATAATGTGAATTTTAATATGCCTACTTTTAAACTTTTAAATATTTTAAGGGTGCCTGGGTGGCTCAGATGGTTAAGCGTCTGCCTTTGGCTCACGTCATGATCCCAGGGTCCTGGGATCGAGTCCTGCATCGGGCTCCTTGCTCAGCAGGGAGTCTGCTTCTCCCTCTCCCTCTGCCTCTCCCCCTGCTTGTTCTCTCTCTGTTTCTCTTGCAAATGAATAAATAAAATATTTAAAAAAATAAATAAATATTTTAATACCATTTTAATGATCTGAAACAAACTTATCAACTAAAAATATGTTAACATATTTATATAATAGCAAACATTTTTCAGGGTATTTTTGTTTGTTGGTTTGTTTGTCTTTTAGGGTCCAATATAGTTTGGCATGGTACTGGAAAGCTTTCAGAAGATTCAGAGATGAGCTCAGGATATTATATCCTATCTGTTTCTCTGTGGAGATTTCTCTTTTTAAAGCAACATATATTTTATTTTGTTTTAATTTATTTTTAAAGGGGAGAGGGGGAAAAGGGAGAGAGAGAATCTAAAGCAGGCTCCACACCCAGCATGGAGCCTGACACTGGGCTCGATTTCACCGCCCTGAGATCATGACCTGACCTAAAATCAAAAGTTGGACGCTTAACTGACTGAGCCACCCAGGTGCCAGTCAGTTTCTGTGTATACACTTTCTGTGTATTCGATTTAATATATAGAGAGGTCCACGTGGACTTCCCCTAGGTCTCTCTCGATATCTTCCTGGGTGTGTTAAAACTACTAATTTGATATCTGTAAGTGGCCAGCCCTTTAATATTCAAGGCTCTTAGTCAATGGGTGGTGTCTAGGGGCTTTCATCTAGTGTTTATTTCTGTTGTAAGATGAATTAAATAAAAAGCTATAATAATCACTATGTGAATATTTCTTTGCATCTCCCAAGACTCTATAATTTTCCCCCTAATTTTATTTATTTATCTCCAAATTTTTATTTAAATTCTAGTTAGTTAACATACAGTGTAATATTAGTCCCAGGTGTAGAATTTAGTGATTCATCACTTATATACAACACCCAGTGCTCACCCCAAGTGCCCTCCTTAATACCCATCACCTATTTAACCCACCCCCCCACACCACCCTTCCAGTAACCATCAGTTTGTTCTCTATAGTTAAGAGTCTTTGTAATCTCTACACAGTTGTTTCTGCGTCTCTTAGTATTTAGATTTTAAGAGAAAACTCTCAATGCGGGAAGATGTGGAGTCAAAGAGACAAGATGGCATTCAGGCAATGGAGGAATGATTGATCAGTGTTCAACTTGATAAAGACCTTGGCTTTCTGATCCAGGTTATTATGAGGGAACAATGAAGGACCTTTCCACTTTAGTTCAAAATGCATAATATCATAATATTGATACCTGTTTCACCATGAGCTTTTTTTTCAGATTCCATTTTAAGTGAGATACCAACTTTTACATTTATTTAAATAAAATAAAGAAACCAACAAAAATGGTCATGTGTAACAAAAATAATTGTGCATTTTTCCTCATGCCTACAACTTGAAGCAATAAGGAAGCATATTTAAAACTACAAATTTCCTTACAAGTCAAAATTTTTTGTTTATTCAATTTTTTTTCCTATCCTAACCATGTCTGTTTCTTCCCTAGACCAGAAGTTTTCTATTAGTTATTAAATAGGGTCCTGACCATCAGTTTCCTAACAGGTCTTTTGATAAAAGGGTTTGCTATGGTCCTTCAAAGCAGCCATAAATTCTGCTGAACAAAATAGCCATAGTGTCCATGTTAATGACAGAATTTTTATAGCTATCCAAGTGACTCCATTCACCTCCTGCCGGATAGCATTCCCCAACTTCTCTTTGGCAATATTTAGTCAATTAAAGGCAAAGTGGCTTATGTAGAGAGACAAGACTGTAAAAATTTGAAAGGAAATTATCATGTTCTATTCATCTCTATATATCCAGCTTCTAGCAGTGTCTGTCACAAACTAAGTACTCAGTTATTGAAACAAAATAAATTTTAGAAATTGGAAAAAGGCATCGAAGAAACAGAATTCTCTCTTATTTCAATTTCTCTGCTCAGCAAGTTTGGGATAAGAAATGGATCCAGTTGAATAATTTAGTGACACATGACTTTTTTATGTTATGAATGATTTATGATAATAAAAAGTTTAGAAAATATCACCATCATGGGTCATACAAAATTAACCAGGTTTAGGCAATTCCAGGTACATGTCTTCTTAGAAGCAAATTGTTCTTTGACTTGAAAACATGATGAATATCAGGAAAACCTAAATGTTTGGGAAACAACTTAAACCATAAGTTTTATATACTCACTCTTGTATTCCATAATGATTCTTATAAAAAGAAAATCATATTTTGGCACAATTTGATCCTAATAACAATAATAGACAAAATACTGTATGAGTGTTTAATAATATGACTTTCTGGATAATAAAAGGGTATGGCAGCTTTATTTTTATTTTTTTAAAGATTTTATTTATTTATTGAGAGAGAGAGAGAATGGTAGAGAGCATGAGAGAGAGGAAGGTCAGAGGGAGGAGCAGACCCCCCGCTGAGCAGGGAGCCCGATGCGGGACCCGATCCCGGGACTCCAGGATCATGACCTGAGCCGAAGGCAGTCGCTTAACCAACTGAGCCACCCAGGCGCCCGGGTATGGCAGCTTTAAAGCTCTTAATAGCTTATCAGTAGTACAGTCAGTTAGAAATAAAATCTGTTAAAGTTGACAATTTCCATATAAAACAAAATTTAACCCTATATTTACATTTAAAGAAAGGAACAGTAAAAACCTTAACTCAAGAATTGCAGAAGGATAACCATCTTCTTTGAAGATGTGAAATCTTTTAAACATTTTTTTAAATGTAGAGATAAAAATTGTTTGGTTAAGGAGAAGGTTAATTTGTCAGGTGAACAAGGTGACTTCCTGCTTTTAAAAAGGCATTAAGGCTAAAGCTGTTGTACATGAGCTAATTTTGTACAAGCCATGAAAGATACTAGACTCCTTCATTTTACTCCATGTCATCAAAACAGGGATTTAATTGGCTACAATGTAGTTCAATTGAGCCAATAAAAAGTATCATTGATTATAATCTCAGTAGAACTGTAATGGCAACAATTTTTTACTGTATTGGCAGGCAAAATTGCATTTTCTTTTTGTCTCAGGTCACTTACCACCCAAATGAGCAATTGTTAATGGAACCAGATCATTAGCTTCTGCTGTACTGATTTCCGTGTCACTGCCTGAGTGCACATTTCAATGGTCAGAGAATATTCCAGGATGGTTTCTTCTTGTACATGAGGAAGAAATTTGTTAAGTTTTGATAAATGGCTCCATTTATAGCATGAGGAATTACCTAACTGAAAATGCTGACCACTGAGTCAGGAAGACGAATGACTGAGAGTAAGAAGGCTAGTTCATACCTACCAAAGAAATAGGAGAAAATCTATATTATTCAAAATAAGGCAAATAATAGTAGTAATAATGATGATATAATAGTAATAATAATCACACAACAAAGACTTCGTGATTGAGAACCTACTCTGTTCTAGGCAATATGTTAAATGATTTTACATACAATAGCTTCATTAACCTTTCAACACTCACAGGTAAATATATAATTTCAAGTTTAAGGATGAAGAAACTAAGCCCTAGAGATAATAACATACTTAACCAAAGATTACAAATGAATAGCGCAAAGCTCAAACTCTTGACTGGTCAAGAAGCCACACTACTATTGACTAGAAATGCCCAGTAATATTTTTCCTCTCTTATTGTGTGTCTGTGTGTAATTTGTTTGTTTGATGTTATTGATTATGGAAGCAATTCGGTTTATTGCCAGTGTCTCGTGCTTGGATTGTAAAACATGTAAAAATTAATTACATTATGGTAGGGACTTAATTTTTTTCAGGAAATTGCTGAATAAATGAATGAATGAGTGGCCTATAGTTTTCAGCAGGAATATAAACACTGGATGACATTACTAGGATCTCAAATAAATCATTTAGAGTCAAAGGAAATATTATATGTTCTATTTTTTTTCTCTTTCTCATTACTTCCTAAAGATCCATACACTGTGTTGTTAATTTAAAGGTTGAAAGTTTCTGGCCACCCAGTGTTGAGCAACTCTATCAGCACAATTTTTCCAAAAGCACTTGTTCACTTTATGTCTCTGTGTCATATTTTGATAATTCTCACAATATTTTAATCTTTTTCATTATTGCATTTGTTATGGTGATCTGTGATCAGTGATCTTTGATGTTACTATCATACTGTTGTTTTTATGCTTGCTAACACAACATCTATTATGTAGCCTATGAGATTAAAGAGTAATTTTGACTTTCAAGTCTTATTAAAGAAACGCATTTTGAAAGTCTATAGTTATAGATAGTGATTCATCTGATGGATCTGGGCAAAGTCAATTGAAACCTTCTGGAAAGGATTCACCATTCTAGATGCCTTAAAGAACATTTGTGATTCATGGGAAGATGTCAAAACATCAATATTAATAGGAGTTTGGAAGAAGTCGATCCCAGCCCTCATGGATGACTTTGAGCGGTTCAAGACTTCAATGGAGAAATAACTGCAGATGTGAAAGAAATAGCAAGAGAACTAGAATTAGAAGTAGAACCTAAAGATGTGACTGAATTACAGCAATTTCATGATAAAACTTTAACAGGTGAGGAGTTGCTTCTTATGGATGGGCAGAGAAAATGGTTTCTTGAGATGAAATCTACACCTGGTGAAGATGCTGTGAAGATTGTTGAAATGACAACCAAGGACTTAGAATATTATATAAAGTTAGTTGGTAAAACAACTGCAGGGTTTGAGAAGATCGACACCAATTTTGAAAAAAAAGTTCTGTGGATAAAATGCTGTCAAACAGCATCACGTACTACAGAGAAATAATTTGGGAAAGTTGATGTAGCAAACTTCACTGTTACCTTATTTTAAAAAATTGCCACAGACACCCCAACCTTTAACAACCACCACCCCAATCTGTCATCAGTCACTGAGGCAAGACCCTCCACCAACAAAAAGATAATGACTTGCTGAAAGCTCAGATGGAGGTTAGCATTTTTTTAGCAATAAAATATTTTTTAATTAAGGTATATAGGGTTTTTTTTAGACATAATACTATTGCACACTAAATAGCCTACAGTATAGTACAAACATAGCTTTTATATGCCAAAAATTTTATTGGACTCATTTTATTATGATACTCACTTTATTGCGGTGGCATGGAATGCTTCCTGCAATATCTCCAAGGTATGTCTGTATCTTTTCTGTAGTTCAGATTTTTGCTTTTAGTGAACTACAATTAGGTTTATAAAAATACACACATTCATTTAGTGACTGAGAGAGCAAAAGAAAAATTTGAGAATCACAGAGAAGTAAAACACAAATCATACAATTCATAGTTAGTGAGCACACACACATGCACACTCCACACACACCACTTTGTTATTAGCTTTTGAGACTCAAAGTGTAATAAGCAACTGGCTGCAGCAAACACCACAAATACACACCACAAAACAAATTCATGTATTATATAAATAATAAAAATTAAAGCCATGCACTTAATCTGACAAAATATTCCACATAGTGTTCCCTCAAGCAAATTCCTATGTTTATTTTAATTAATTTAGCAGATTCCTTCTTTTTTGGCTTGATCTCCCCCACCTGCTTCATCATCTTGTATACTACCTTACATTCTAAAGAAGCTTTCTTTCCAAATCCCTGTCCTTTCCTTTGTCAACACTGTCTGCTTGCAACTACTACATTCATAGTCAAACAGACATCAAACTGCAATGCAGGAACAGGCACTCATGTCCTATGGACCATGGCTTGGTGGCGGGATATGAGTAGATCAAACATGCCATATCACATGAATGAATGTGGGCTAGAAGCTACCATTACTGGAGAAAAGTTATGCTGAATACAATCAAAGGCATGGGGAAATAACTTTAGCCAGATACAGAAGGAAAAATCATGCACAAATAGTGTGTTTAATGAAGCAGTAATTTTGTCAGGAGGAACAAATAGAGTTCATAGGACATCTGTTAGGAGGCATCCTTTATTGACCCCCTCCCCCTCCCATAGTGAATCAGATGCTCCTGAGATACATAAACCTGTGTTCCTATCCTTCAAGCTATGTTGGATCTGGTAGTTGTACAGTAGAGTCTATTTGTGCATTGTTTCAGTGAATGCTTATTGAATATTTTAACATGGATTCAACCAACCATGTAAAATATGATCTCTGCCTCGAGGGAACCTGCAGGGTAACTAAAGAAGTAAGACATGGCTGCACCAAAATAAAATATTCTTTTAATATGATGTGTCATGGAGTTTAGAATTTCTGGCATTAAAAATAGACCTTAGAGGTTTTCTATTCTAGTGAATTTTCTCTATATTTTCAAGGACTGGGGTTCTATTGAAGTACTTTAAGAATTAATACTCATCTCAAGGGAAAGACCGAGCTCATCTAAATATTCATACCCTCCCCTTTTACAGAGCAGCTAGGTTGACATTAGTATCCCAAGAGCATTTGCTAGTAATTAGTAGAGTGAGATCAGGAATAATTAAGTGTCAATATGTAGTAAAAGTAATACGTGCTACCTGGTTTCAAAGGGGAGAGGCATTTGATCAATACACATATAGCACTAAAGCATATGCTCATCACTTTTGGAAGCTAAGTTCTAAAATTCCCAGTGATCTATAAGTGAATAAACCATGTTAAGGATTTGAAAATACCTAATTTTAGAATATTTAGCAGGGGCCAAATTTGCTCTATTATTTTTCGATCATGAGGGGCTCAAAAAATTATTCCATTATTCATTTCAGTATTAGCCTAAGTTATATGTAATTAGGAAGGTACAGATAATATACAAAGCCATATGATTGACTTCAAAGGCAAAAACACATGACTTTTGGGTAATCTACTTTTTTTCCATAGCTTATTTCCACTAGCAGAGATTATTAAGAGATTTTCAATGGATTTTCAAAACTAATTTTCTGTATAAATTTAATAGGTTTAAAGTGGAGGTAGAGGGTAGAATGACCAAACAAAACAGCATTTTATGCCCTCAAATCTTTTTTATATCGGTTTTATGCACTCATTTACTTAAAAACATTGAGAACACAATACAATATAGTGGCTTGATGAATGTTTCTTGGGCTAGATTTACCATTTAAATTCAGCACTCACCACTCAAACATAGGAAAACAAGTTCTTTAATTTCTCTAATCTTTAGTTAACTCTTGTGAAATATAGGAATTAGAGTGGCATCCATCTTTCAGTATTTTTATAAGATTAAAATTGTATGTTCAAAGTACTTAACACAACTCCAAATGCTTAGTAAACACTGAACAGATGATAGAGATTAATATTAAAGGTCACATACCTACAAGGCATCATAGCTGATAGTGTGGATAAAGAGATAAACTAACACTTCTCAGGCTTATGGAAGAAGATACATATATTAATTACTTTTAAAATATAAGTTTTGGAAAAGCTGAACTTTCATAAATTTACTTCCAAGTAGTAATGGTGGAAGGAGAGAAATTTATTTTAAACTAAAATAGAAAACAATGGCATAATGGTAAACTGTGTGTGTGTGTGTGTGTGTGTGTGCATTTCCAAAATATTTGAAATGACCAAAAGGAAAAATGCAATGTTGTAAACTAGGTGCTATGAGAGCACAGTAACTGGGTAGTTTGCCTTGTTCAGGAAACCTAAGGTTGAAAAGCTCTGGAAAGTATTTTCTGATTGAGATTTTTCACAAGTGCTCCAATTCTTCTTAGAACTTGGTTATAGGTCAATTGAAGACTGAGGGAGGATTCTCAGAATCCTCAAGTTCAGATACTGAAAAACATACAAGCTGATCTGTCCTACTCAGCTTGGGCTACTCTAACAAAATACCATAGACTGGATGGCTTAAACAACAAACATTTATTTCCCAGTTCTGAAGACTGGGAAGTCCAAGATCAAGGTGCTAGCAGATTTGGTTCTTGGTGAGGCCCTCTTCCTGGCTTGCAGATGAGCACCTTCTTGCTATATCTCCACATAGCTGAGAGAGAAAGATCTGGTGTTGCTTGCTTTTCTTAAAAGGACACTAATCTCATCATGAGACCTCTACCTCCATGGTCTCATCTAAACCTAATTACTTCCCAAAGGCCCACCTTTTTATCATCCCATTTGGGATCAGGTCTTCAACATATGAATTTTGGGGAAACACAAGTGTTTTGTCTATAATACTACCTTTAATATCACTGTATTTTTTTTTTTCTATCCTAGGTCAATATAAGATCCTTTTTTCCCTCATGGTTGCTTTGGGCATTTTCAGCTGTCAGGCATGCCTATATGGAATAATCTCAGAAAATGAAAATTAGACACATCTGAATTGCTTTTCACAGATGTCAAAAATTGAGTTTAATTTACTATAAGCCATTTAAGAGCAATAACTCCATTTTACTTTCTTAAAATTTTTAAAGATTTTATTATTTGACAGAGACACAGTGAGAGAGGGAACACAAGCAGGGGGAGTGGGAGAGGGAGAAGCAGAAACCCAGCTGAGCAAGGAACCCCATGTGGGGCTCGATCCCAGGACCCTGGGATCAAGGCACACACTTAATGACTGAGCCACCCAGGTGCTCTGCAGTAACTCCATTTTATTCCATTGCTTGTTTTATTGTTTTGTAGGACATTTGACAAATAGATGCAATTAATAAATCACTCTGGAATTAAAATCAACTGTTCTATTTAACAAACATTTATTGAGTGTCTTCATGATAGGACTATGAAAGTGCTAAAGGTAAAAACTAGAAAATAATACAATTTCTGTTCTCAAGGAATTTATAACTGAATATAGAGACAGACATTAAAATAAAAGTGTATGCAAGGCAAAATGGGGTAAGTTCTTTAAAAATGGCAAACCAGGGAGAAAGACAAGAAATACTGTATTAATCAATCTGGATTGGAAGGGATTTCCTAAAGGAAATTTGAGATATGGCTTTAAAAATGGATAGGATTGTCCTGGCCTGTAATGCCAATTACAGATAATGCACAAGGCACCCAGATGTTAACACAGAGGTGCAAGGGCCTTAAAATGATACTCTCTCTCTCTCTCTATGTATATATATATATATATATATATATATATATATATATATATATATTGCTTATCCTTTAACATATTTAAAATATAATATTAGAAACCAAAAAAGGTATATCCAAGTTTGCAATACAGTTATGATCCTATACTCTACTAATAATTTCATACCTGTATGAAGATTTTGGGCAGAAATCTTTTGTAAGGTTTAACTTGGTATTTTACATTTGTGATGATCACTTTAAGGTAATGGTCCCTAAAATTAAGAAGAAGAAACATGGTATGCTATAAGCAAGGGACAGAGACTCAGTAACTTCAGAGTTCTAATTGCTTTTTCTCCCCATTTTGAAAAAAAAGTAATGTAGTATATCTACAAAAAAAATGAGAGATACAGCTGAATTAATTACAATAAAACATTCCAATAAGGAAACGAGCAATATATGACACTGTGAGATAAAGGAGGGGAAAGGTTAACATTAAGTCCATAAGATCAACTTGTATATTTAACTATTTAAAAATAAAGTATAAATCAATGTTTTAAATGCAAAAATTCAATGTTTTCTATAATACAAACTTAAGCCAGTATTCAATTATACACTTATATTTGCAAGTAAGTATTTCCCAGACCATGAAGTTCCACCCTCCTTTAAATAAAATATCATTTCAGTTCATCTAAACCTGTTAAATTCAATGTTTAAAGTCCTATATTTCAACATTAAGTATGTTTTGTTAAAATGTCATGATAATAAACTTGGAAGCCTAGTTTAAAAAAATGAATAGGATTTTTATAGGTAGAGAAGTAGGAAAGGTTGACGGAACTATATGAAAATGAATACAGATGAATGGGAATGTTTGGTTCAAAGCCAAATATGGAGAAGGTAGAGTGTGTACCAGAACATAAACTTGGAAGACTAGCTTAAAACCAGATTGAGGAAAACCTAGAATACTATTCTGAAAAGCTTTTTCTGTGGGTGATGAGAGAGACTGAAGGTTTTAGGGGATTGAAGGAGACATGATCTTAGCCCACTTTTAGCAAGATAAATCAGAAGGTAGTATGACAGATAGATTGGAAAGAGGTAGAATAGTTACGTCTAGTTCTAGTTCAATAACCAGAGAAACATAATTTAGATAGGAACTACTATGATGACAGAGAAAATGAAAAGGAGAGGAGCAGATAAAAACACTCTTATGTGATAGAAATAGTTTGGTAACTAAATTATTTTAGAAGGAGAGGTATTAAATACAACCTTCCAATTTTTAGCTAGGGTAACTTGAAAGATGATTATTGTTATTAATCAAGATAGGAAACAAAGAAATAACAGTGATAAAACAGCTAATACTCCTATAGAGATTTCAATGAGATCAATGTTTAAGCCTCATAACAAACCTCTGAGTCAGATATGCTCTTATTATCCCCATTATTCAGATAAAAAGTGAAGGATCAGGGAGGTTAAGGAGTCTGCCCAGCCAGAGTAAAACAATTGGTTAGTATCACAGCTGGGACCCAAACTCCTGTTGTCTTATACCCCAGTCCTGGTTGTTAATCATTATGCCATTCTGTTTCCCCAAAAGAAAGAAGAAGAAGTATCCTGGGGCAGAGAAGCAGTCGAGTTTTTAAGGTGCTAAATTTGCAGTATTGTCTAGGTATTAATGTGGGAATATCTTGCAAGCATTTTGTGGAAATTTTAGTCTCTTTTTAAGAAAATGGTCTAAGCATGGACCAATCAATAGTGTTATCTCTGAAAACTGAGGACATAGGTACCTAAAAAATGAACCAAAACTGCAAAGGTGTTTGTTGTTGTTTGTTTGTTTTACTCGATCTGAAAATATAAAGGATATCTGATGAGCTTTTTTTATTGCCAGGTACTTAATTTACAGTTTCATAAATCCAAATCCTATTTTCCTGTTTCTCTAGTTTAGTTAAAAATAACAGTAAAAATATGAGATTTAGTCTTGATAGGTAAGAATTTTAATCTGATTAAAGAAAGGCTACTTCCTCAGATATGACTGTATATGAATATAAAATTCCCTTTGAACTCTAGTTAGCCTCTCTCCTAGATAGCAATCTTAAGCTGAACCATCACCCATCACATCTCCATCTCCTAGCATATTGCTATCTATTGCCGTGGAAAGATAGGCACTTCAAGAAAAAGCACATTAGTTAAGCATCAATTGCAACTTAATGGGCCAAGGTATCTGAATGATATTCTACAATGACATTATAAATCTTTTCTTTAGATTGTTGAGGGAATATGCTGCATCTCACTGGAAATCTCTAATGTGGACTTAGCTATGAATAATCTTTTCATAAAAGAGGCAGTTGAATAGATAGATATATTTGGAGAACAGACAGCCCAGAATGAAAGTAAAAATGCAATAACGTAATGGGCTCAATATTGGGGTAACACAGTCTGTTGTGAAAGAGATATGACAGAGAGAGATGGAAAGAGGGAGGGATAGAGAAAGAAGATTAATTTTAACACATGAATCACAAATGCTGTGTTATTTTTCTGTCTTCTTTAGTAAATGTTCACATCATTCCATATCCAATCAAGTGAGTAGCAGGTGGCATTTTTACGTGGCTCAATGGGAAGACTAAATCAGCCAAGTGGGTAATAGTTTGTTGTAAGCCTAGCCAGTCTTATCCAGAGTTAGCAAAAGCTGTGCCTACATAACTGGGTTTAAATATGATGCACTCACTCATTTTTCTCTCAGTTATACTATATGTTACCAAGGTTAGCAAGTGCACAGGGGGAGAGATGATTCAAATAGGGTGTAGGTAAGACTGTAGATTCAGGGACACAGAAAAGAGGCACCATCATTCCTCCATCACCTGACATCCATTTAAGATGGCACACACTCTTGAAATTCATAGGTAATATCAGGCATTTGTCATGGAAATGAAAACCTTAATGAGGTTTTAATGATTAGTAGAAAATATTTCAAGAAATAAGGAATTGCTTATAAGATTCAGAGAGGAGAGAGAAAGATAAAATCTCTGAATATCTGAAGGAGAAGAAAGTAGAGGTGCTGATTCTTGATTCCTTCCTACTCTATTGATTCATATTCATTTATTCAACACAAATTAATTGAGCACCTACTGTATACCCAGCACTGTACCTAGCACTAGAGATTCAAATCTCTGTTCCCAAAGGGCTTACCTTCTGGTAGAGTCTTTGAGGAGAGGACAGAAAGAGGGTGCATATTTATTAACATAATATAAATAAGTAATTGAAATATAAGGTATGTGGGATGGTTCAAAGCAATATGGAAAAGAACAGTGGAGGGAAAAGGGTGAGGCAATGATGGAGTGAGGCCTAAAATTTCAAATCTGGTATTTTTAAGTAGTTTCATTGACAAGAGGACATTTGAACAAAGACCAAGAGTAGGTGAGAGAATGAGCCATATAGACATCTGGAAAAGAGCATTTTAGGGACAGAGAAAAGCATGCAGTACCTTGAGGCAGGAGTGGGTCGAGTATGTCTGAGGAGCAGCAAGAAAAATATGGCTGGAGCAGAGTGAATATAGTAGGGAAAATAGGAAGAAATGAGATTGGAGAATGAGGGGACTGATAGCTCCTTAGAACTTGGTAGGCTGCTGTAAAGAATTTGTTTCTATTTTGAATGACATGGAAACTATGCTTCTATGTTGCAAATAGATTATGGGGGACAAGAACAGGAGCAGGGAGATGTTAGGAGGTTATTGCATTAATCCAGAGGAGAGATAATGGTGGCCTGAATCTGGGAGATAATGGTGGAGGTGAAGATCTACGGTCAGATTCTGGATGTATCTGGAACAGGGACATTGATGGATATGAAAGAAAAATGTTTTTTGACAGAATATCCAGAATGATGGTGTTTCTATTTATATAGATAGGGAAGCAATTTTGAGGTGGAGATTGGCAATATTATTTTAAAGGTGTTAAGTTGCCATGTGAAGATCTACTTGTAGAAGTGAAGATTTACTTGTACATTTTGTTATAAGTTTGGGGATCAGGGAGAACTCTGACCTGAATTTATACATTTGGGAAATATCATCACTGTGAATTCAAATGGTATTTGAATTGGTATTCAAATTCATAAGACTGGTATTCAAAATCATAAGACTGAGTAAGGTCAACAAGGGAATAGTATAGAGAAGAGAAATTGTCCAAGTTACTGAGACGTGGAATATTCTGAACCTAAAAAGTAAGGGAAGTGAGAAAAAATAAGCAAAAGGAGGTGATAAGAAAGAGCCTGTCAGGTAGGAAAGAAAATCAGGAGGGTATCAAATTTAGGAAACTGATAGAAGAAAGTTCTTTTCCTTCCATGATGGGGAGGAGTGATCAATGGTGTCAAATGCTACAGATAGGTCAAATAAAAGGAAAACTGAGATTTAATCATTGGAATACACAACTCAGAGATTATTGGTGACCCTGAGTAATAGAACTTCTAGTGGAACAGTAGAAGGGAAATGTCTAAATTAAATGGGCTGAAGAAAAAATAGGAGGGGTAAATTGGAAGAAAATCAGTATAGACAGATCTTTCAAAGACTTTTGTTGTATGGAGTCACAAAAATGTAGAGTTAGCTGGAGGAGAAATCAAATTGAAAGAGAGGTTTTTGGGGGGAGGTGTGGGAGAGAGGATCATAAATTATAGTATGCTTGTGTGAAAATGAATTGCTCCAACAGAGAGAGAACCTGGTGGTACATGAAAGTGAGGGAAGATTGTGGGGAAAGTGGCCTTAACTAGGGGAGAAGGGATGAATTAAAGTTTAAAAGTGTAAGTGGTTAACTAGGATCTGGGTCATTTATAGTATAGCATAAGGGAAGATGGGGAAGATAGAATACATTGGCACAAATGCAGGGAAGCTTGAGTAAAAGTGGTATTAGGAATGTGTGGAAATGAAGTAGAAAACAAAATCATCAGTTGAGCATAAGCACGAGGAGAAGGTTTTGGAGATTTGAAGAGAGAGAGTGTGAAATAGTTGTCTAGGGACTTGGAGATTGAGAAATGTAGTACAATTGTAAGACAGGAAGGATAATGGTCTTCAGAATAATAATCATGAAATTAAAGTGACATTCATTAGCAGTGGTATGTTTTCCTCTAACTTTTCAGCTGATGAGGTACAGTTGTATGTGGATACATAGATGTATCTGCAGTAGGAATTTTGTTAAGCAAGTGTAAGGAATGAAAGAAAGCCAAAGGAATGATGGTATATACAAGGAAGTAATTTTAATGATGGGAAATGAAATTTAAGCTGGTTAAGGAGTAAAATGAGGGGCATCTGGGTGGCTCAGTCGTTAAACATCTGCCTTCAGCTCAGGTCACTATCCCAGGGTTCTGGGATCGAGCCCCACATCGGGCTCCCTGCTCTGTGGAAAGCCTGCTTTTCCCTCTGCCACTCCCCCTGCTTGTGTTCCCTCTCTTGTTGTCTCTCTCTCTCTGTCAAATAAATAAATAGTATCTGAAAAAAAAAGAAGTGAAATTAATGTAGAACGGGGCATATGGACAAGACATACCAAGCCAATATTCCCTTTGCTCTAAATCACTCTGGGACCAGATAATGGACAAGCTGGAACCACCTCTATAGTCCAGAGACCACTAAAATTATTAAAACTATCCAATCTTAAACTTACTCTGTTTACCTATTCTGTTTTGTCCATTCCTTCCCTCAATAAGCCTAATAAAGTCTCTCCCCATGCTTTTTCTTTTCCTCCTTCTGCCTCCTGACCCATCTAGTACTTCTTTATGTGACCCTGTTTAGTGTGGTGTGTCCACTTCCCTTGAGAACTATAGGTAACAAACTATCTTTTCAAAGGCAACTGGCACCTAAACTGTTGGCCTTACCATGACTGAATGAAACCAAATCCCTGGTACCTTTTAATACAATAGGTACAAAATATAACAGGAGTAGTATGAAAGAAAATAACAGTAGGTTAGGGTATAAAAATCTTCTAGACACAAGATGATGAGAACTAGAATTTATAGATAAGTGTAGTAAAGAGGAGTAATGAGTGTCATGGTCTTACAGCATAAGTGTTGGGTTTGGCCAGCAAACCCTGAGATGGCGAATGGAAAGATTACTCCAGACACCAAAGTAGGAGAAAAGAGAGGGCGAGGAGACCAGACGCCCTAGTGGCAAAAGGTCTCAAGCCAAGCTCTGTCTCCACTTTTGTTGTGAGTTTTATCAATACACTACATGCAAAAGAAAAACAAGAAGGAATGTGTATGTAGCTTTAATGATCAGGACAGAAGATATGGGGCAGTACATGTTAAGAGCAGCAGTGCTTGTGATGTGCGTGCAAGACAAGAGTTCATGAAGTACATGACCACTATTGGTGCCTGTATTTTAAACATTTACTCCCTAGATGAGAACCTTGAGCAGCAGTAAGAATCTGGCTGCTTTCAGCTTAGAACCTTCAAAGGAGGCCCAGCGTTCCAGGCACTCCTCCTTTGCTTTTCAATTAGTCTCATCCAGAGAGGCATATACAAGTCAGATTTTATCTATCCAGGCACTGTGAATCCCCACACATAAGATTCAAAATGTGTGGTTTATAGGGAGAATGGAGTAGGAATGGTCTAAGATTGGCAATGAAGACCATGGAACATATCTGTCTACCATCTAGAAAACAAAAGTGTAGTTATCCTCCACTTGAGAAGGCTGACAAGGAAGAAAAGTCTCCTGGGAGAACCAGAGTTCTGCTAGAAGGCAAAGGAAAAGGAAACATTAAGAGAAGAGATTAAAGATATGGAAGATGTTTCTGATGAATGACAAGTTCCATAGGACATAGTGAAAAAATTTTAAGAAGTGGAGAATAGTGAGAGATTGGTTTAAAAAATAATATAATAACCTATGTCAAGACTAGAAAGTGGGTGTAGGTATAATTTGGGAAATGATGTTTTAAAAGTGACCAATGAAAATAGGAACAAAAGGAAAATACCATTAGTGCTAATGGTCTCCAAGTCAATGGAGTGATGGACAGGCTAGGGTGTTGGAGTGGAGCAGGAGAGAGGATCTCTCCCAGAAGACATGGAATTATAGAACCCCTATTTTATTTCTGCTAAAGCGAGAGTAGAGGTTTGAAAGACATGGGATGGGACATGGAGAACTGTTTTACTCTGATTTCACAGAGCTTCCAGTGTCCCTCTTGAATATTGCCCCAATACAGATTCAGATGCATTTATAATTAATCTACTACTCAAGTGTATGTTATTAATGATTGCCCACCTACTCATTTGCCTTCGTAGATTTTGAATGTTGAGGTCCATGGTGATATATTTATTAAATATTCAACTGGGCAAAATTGTTGATGTTTTGATATAACTGAAATCAAGGAGATAATTTCAAAGGAATGGGCTCATGATTTGCTCTTTGCACAGAACGGTGGTGTGTATGGTTATTTTGTGTCCTATATGGGCATTTGTACTCACACAAAAGGATCCTCTACCAGCAATCTGTTACTGGTTACTGCACCTGAGGTATCTATCTCAGATTGAAGAAATTTATTATTTGGAGATAAAAGACCAACAAAGGAGATGGAATAGATCAAAGAAGTAGACAGTTCAAAAAAAAAAAAGCTACTGAATCAGAGATGAATTTTCAGTCAAAGTTTAGCCCCAGGCATCTCACAACTTGTAAGGCAAAGCTGAAAGAAAGGGTTTTAAAGGGAAAAAAATCAAGTCTGCTTTACCTTTTTGGAGGTTTGTTCACTTTTGGACTTGGAGAATCCCATAGCTTTACATGTTCATTTTATCTTTATAGATTAATCAGTTGGGAGGAATGAGACATGCTGGCAGATCATGTCTGTCTGACACATCCTATCAAAACTTTGAACTTGGTAGTTGGCAGCAAAGAAATGTCACAAAGTAATTGCAGGATAAAGAACTCAACTCCTACACTAAATGCTGGGGGAACCTAGCAAGTACCATGTTCATGGTAATAAAATGAGACTCCCTTTTACAATAGATGGTAATTTACAGGAGGGCAGTGAAATTGTGTCTTTTCCATTATTGTACTCTTTTAAAGTTTATCGCAAATTCTAACAAATAGCACTAAGAGAAAAAAATAGTAAATATGACATGCCTGTGATAAACAGAATAAAAGTAGAGTTTCATCCTTCTATTTACATAGACTGAAATGTAAATAGTGCACCCTGGAATTGTGCAAATTGACACATCTATTCTTTCCTTAATAATGAATGACCCATATACTCTCTAACATTCATTAGGCTCTTATTGTGTGCTAGGTGTATATTAAATACTTTACATGTAAGATCCTAGTTAGTCCTCATAATAAGACACTGAAGCAAATAATACTTTGATGTTTGCTCAATATCATAAAGTTGGTAACAGAGGAGTTCAAGATTGAGAGTTCAGTGTATAGCCGGATTAGCTGTCTATAGATTATGCCAGTAGTAAGAGCTGTGGAGATCATAATGATGACACTGATGTGTTAATTTGTTCTCCAAGTACTTATGTTGTTGCTGGAGGAAATGTAAGCAAAGAAAATTACAAACCTGTAGTTTTCTGCACCAATAGTGCAGAAAGAGGGAAGATAGCCCTTTTGAAGTTAGAATAGTTGAATTAGTACATTCCAAGGTGAAGTAACATGAACTTGGTTTGGGGTGGTATCTGTGGTTTGGGAAGACAAGAAAGGTAGGTAGAGAACTCTAAATGGAAGGAACAGCTTTAGAAGAAGTGGAGAGAGAAGTAAAAGAATATCTCCATCAGATTAGAGAACCATATAGGGATTATGTTCCAGGATACTTTCCTTGACATTTTGGAGGCTTTTAGGCTATTTTTTTTTTTTTTAATTTGGGCAGAAAGACAATCAAATCCTCACCTTTCCTTGTGGCCTTTATAACATTTCGATGGCTATACTACCAGAAGTTTTCATCCAGATCTTGTCACAGTCTTATTCAGAAGAAAGTGGAATAATTAGTATTTAAAGATAGTGAGCTTGAAAGAATAAAATACATAAAAGCTGTAGACCACTATTTTATTTATATGGCAATGCTAATTAAGAAGGCCCAGCTTTGTCTGAAAATGCCTACAGTGTATCTACTCCTTATAAGACTCGGAGAAGATGCAGCTATATTTTTCATAGGACTTCTATAAAAGATATAAAAGATAAAAGTTTCCTTCTGGGGGAAGTCTCCACCTCTAATTGCACCTAGGGTGCTGTTTCTTTGTTCCACATGAATAATTAAACATTTCTGAGGCTTGGAATAAGTTAGGCTCCTATGTTTTCTCTTTAAATGGAGAAATTAAAATAGATAATATTTAGAAAAACTTTTCTTCCCTCCACCTCATCTCAGTTCCATTCTCTGCAATTCCTTCTTTAGAGTTTTAGATTTTTCCTTTCAGGTGTATAGTGGAAGATTTTAATTTGAACCCCTGAGTTTCTTTAGTGTTATAATTTAAACTAATAAGAGCTAACACCTCCCTTTGAGTTTCTATAACAGCTATTATAATAGTATCTAACATTATTAATATTTAAGAAGGAATCATTATAGTTTTAGGCATGAGACAAATTGAAAATTTTAGCATTAATTGAACACTATTGTTAATGGCACCTTTGCTAATTCATGGTTAAGCCAATTTGTATTGCTTCATTAGAGATAGAAACCTGGAAGTACAGTGATGGGAATAATCTCAGTTTGCAGTAGTTTGTCAAGTTTAGTGATATAACAAATGATATTCTTCTTTGAGCATTAAAGCCTAAAACACCCAGACATCTGAGTATAAGAATTGTCAGTTCAGTAGGATGAGAAGCAGAAAGGAAATGCTTAGTTTCTCATTTAGATTACCATTTGATGTAGTTGCTTCTCAAGTAACCCCATCTTAGCCAAAACACAAGAAAAGAAAGGCCTTACATGTATAGGTATTTTAAAAAACACAACAAAGGGGATACCTGGGTGGCTCAATCAGTTAAGCGGGCTGCCTTCGGCTCAGGTCATGATCCCAGGGTCCTGGGATCGAGTTCCACATTGGGCTCCCTGCTCGGCGGGGAACCTACATCTCCCTCTGCCTGCCACCGCCCCTGCTTGTGCTCTGTCTCTCTCTCTCTGACAAATAAATAAATGAAATCTTAAAAAAATAAATAAAAAATAAAGCACAACAAAGTTTAAACTTTTCTATTCCTTAACTACAGAAAAATGTGCTATAAGTCTAGTTTGGTATATTCAAAAAAATTAGGATTTATCTAATTTCTTTCTAATACCTTGGTGCTCACACAGTTTTGCCTTTTGCTCCATCATACGTTGATACTAGTATTGTTGGTCTGGAAAAGTTCTCTGCATGTATGAAATAGGAGAATTAGTTTTTAAAGATGTTGGGAGAAAAGTGAATCAAGAAAAAAAAAAAGAAGATAGCAGGAAGGGAAGAATGAAGGGAGGAAATCAGAGGGGGAGATGAACCATGAAAGACTATGGACTCTGAGAAACAAACTGAGGGTTCTAGAGGGGAAGGGGGAGGAGGATGGGTTAGCCTGGTGATGGGTATTAAAGAGGGCACGTTCTTCATGGAGCACTGGGTGTTATACGCCAACAATGAATCATGGAACACTACATCGAAAACTAATGATGTAATGTATGGTGATTAACATAACATAATAAAATAAAATTTTAAAAAAGAATATTGGTAAGAGAGATGACCAGAAACAAGAGACAAAGAATAAATTAGGCTGTTATTTTGGTGACCCTGAAGTTTCCATAATCTTCCTGTCACCATACTTGAGTGTCAATTTTTTTTTCTTTGCTTTGGACTCTGACCATCTGCCCATTTCTTCCTTTCTGTATTTGACTAGGTTTGACCTCTTCCCAGAGACCTATAGCTGAGTTTCTCCTAGCCTATTGAACAATTCCAGATTATCATAGAGCTTTATATGTTCTACACAGAAATCTCCAACTTTTCTCTAAATCTTGCTCTCCTTCTCTTATAATGAATCTTATCACTCATCTTTTTCTGGCTAAATATCCATCCCTACCCAATTCAATTCATATGAGGAGAATTCCCTAAGTTCCTACTCAGACAGCTGGGCTAGAAAGTGACCATGATAGAAAGGTACACTTAATAAGATTTTTTTTTAAATCAAATGCCTTTCTGATGGAACAAACAGAATGATTATTAAAACTACTTGAGAAAACTTAATACATTTCTAATATCATAGTGGGTGCTGAAGAACATTCAGGGAGAAGAAGCACTGGATATAAAAACTTGCCCCCCAATGTAATTATTTTGGACAGTAAATAAAACTGCCAAAAAAGAATGTGGTAGACTTTCTTCAGCTATCATGTCAATGACAAAATGTGGCATCTGTGTGGTTTACATGTAAATATTGAAGGGAAGATGGTAGAGCTTCAGAATGTTTTCTTTTGAGAAAGATTTGCTCCACACAGTTGCATTCTTTGAAGGGTAAGGCAGAGTTTTATGTCTCTAGAAAATTTATAGGGAGTGTCTCCTTTCTGCATTAAATTGGTACCATACATGGGTTAAAAAGCATTGATTTTGGATACAAACAAAGTGCCTTTGAGCTCTAGGTCTGCCTCTTATTATCTCTATAATCTTAGGCAATTTACTAACCCTCTCTGATATGCTAACCCTCTCTTGGATGCTAACCCTCTTTGTTGTACTAATCTTGTCTGATGTACCACCACTTTCTGATGTACTAACCATCTCTAGCATGCTAACCTGCTCTAATTCATTGACCCTCTCTAAGCCTCATCATCTTCATCAATAAACTAGCAATTATAGTAATACCTCCCTCAACACACTTTTGTGAGGGTTACATTAGATAATAAATTTAAAATTGTTAATGTAATGACTAGGTAATAGTAAATGCACAATAAATACCTTTTACTTTTATTATTCAATTGGCTAAAACAGGATTGTCATGATTAATATATAATACTTGGTGAATACTTTATTGTTTATATAAATTTTAAGCAGAAACTGTTTCTATATAAAACAAAACACATAAGAATTTCCTTATTTTTCTATAATTTATCTTGCTTATGATCTCCATTATGTGGGTGGTTAAAAAAGCAAAAAACTCAGTAATATAAAGCCTTTTTCTATGTTCTCAGGCATGCATATACGGTCTGGGGATGTTTATATATGTTGATCTATCTGCATGGGGGGATGGTATCTTGGTCCTCATTCTATATCTTCATTGACTGCTAAGAATGCCCCCCCCCCTTTTCTTTTCCTGGGCTCACAATGAACACAGTATTTCTGTGTAGATATCTTCAAAATTCTGCCCCGTTTGCACATGCTCATGAGTAATGCTGTTATTTTCATTCCATACAAGGAACTGGGGAAATTGCCCAAACAAAGCCATCTCTGGTGTCTTTCTGCCTCACTGGGATACTAACATGTGGCTGGGGCTTTACTTTCTCTTAGTGCCTCATAAAGTTAGGAGACTGAGTCCATCCTTTCTCACCCTGGGATCTCAGGCTTAGGGAGGGCATCTCAGGCTTAGGGAGGCCTCAGACTCCTCCTTTTCCACCCATTTTTCTAGATGCTTCTACTTGAAATGCAGAAATCGATGCTTATTTTCTTTGTTCTCTTTTCTTGCATCTATGGGCATGTAATTTCATGGATGACTGAAGTGCAAGGGATACAGGAATCAAAATGGATGCATAAGTTTTAGAAAATAAGCTTTCAATCATTTGATAAAGTTGACAGATTTCTGTTACTTATAAAGTAAAAAGAAATTCCTAGCCAAATGTTATTAGACATGGTCCATATTTTGGACTTGATTCTGCATGGCCAGCACATAGATTTTGCTTACAGTTTTTAAGAATCATGTTGGACTTTACCAGGTTAAGACTAGGAATTAATTTTTTTGGATTTTTTTAATTTTATTATGTTAATCACCATACATTACATCATTAGTTTTTGATGTAGTGTTCCATGATTCATTGTTTGCATAAAACACCCAGTGCTCCATGCAGAACGTGCCTTCTTTAATACCCATCACCAGGCTAACCCATCCCCCAACCCCCTCCCCTCTAGAACCCTCAGTTTGTTTCTCAGAGTCCATAGTCTCTCATGGTTCGTCTCCCCCTCTGATTCCCCCCCTTAAATTTTCCCTTCCTGCTATCTTCTTCTTCTTTTTTTTAACATACAATGTATTATTTGTTTCAGAGGTACAGATCTGTGATTCAACAGTCTTGCACACTTCACAGTGTTCACCATAACACATACCCTCCCCAATGTCTATCACCCAGCCACCCCATCCCTCCCACCCCCCACCACTCAGGCAACACTCAGTTTGTTTCCTGAGATTAGGAATTCCTCATATCAGTGAGGTGATATGATACATGTCTGTCTCTGATTGACTTATTTCGCTCAACATAATACCCTCCAATTCCATCCACGTCATTGCAAATGGCAAGATTTCATTCCTTTTGATGGCTGCACAATATTCCATTGTATATATATATATATACACCACATCTTCTTTATCCATTAATCTGTTGATGAACATCTTGGCTCATTCCACAGTTTGGCTATTGTGGATATTGCTGCTATAAACATCGGGGTGGATGTACCCCTCCGGATCCCTACATTTGTATCTTTGGGGTACATACACAGTAGTGCAATTGCTGGATCGTATGGTAGCTCTATTTTCAACTGTTTGAGGAACCTCCATACTGTTTTCCAGAGTGGCTGCACCAGCTTGCATTCCCACCAACAGTGTAGGAGGGTTCCCCTTTCTCCGCATCCCCGCCAACATCTGTCATTTCCTGACTTGTTAATTTTAGCCATTCTGACTGGTGTGAGGTGGTATCTCATTGAGGTTTTGATTTGGATTTCCCTGATGCCGAGCGATGTTGAGCACTTTTCATGTGTCTGTGGCCATTTGGATGTCTTCTTTGGAAAAATGTCTGTTCATGTCTTCTGCCCATTTCTTGATTGGATCATTTGTTCTTTGGGTGTTGAGTTTAATAAGTTTTTTATAGATTTTGGATACTAGCCCTTTATCTGATATGTTATTTGCAAATATCTTCTCCCATTCTGTCGGTTGTCTTTTGGTTTTGTGGACTGTTTCTTTTGCTGTGCAAAAGCTTTTGTCTTGATGAAGTCCCAATAGTTCGTTTTTGCCCTTGCTTCCCTTTCCTTTGGTGATGTTTCTAGGAAGACGTTGCTGCAGCTGAGATCAAAGAGGTTGCTGCCTGTGTTCTCCTTTAGGATTTTGATGGACTCCTGTCTCACATTTAGGTCTTCCATCCATTTGAAGTCTATTTTTGTGTGTGTTGTAAGGAAATGGTCCAGTTTCATTCTTCTGCATGTGACTGTCCAATTTTCCCAACAGCATTTGTTGAAGAGACTGTCTTTTTTCCATTGGACATTCTTTTGTGCTTTGTCAAAGATTACTTGACCATAGAGTTGAGGGTCCATTTCTGGGCTCTCTATTCTGTTCCATTGATCGATGTGTCTGTTTTTGTGCCAGTACCATACTCTCTTGATGATGACAGCTTTTAATAGAGCTTGAAGTCTGGAATTGTGAAGCCTCCAGCTTTGCTTTTCTTTTTCAACATTCCTCAGGCTATTTGGGATCTTTTCTGGTTCCACACAAATTTTAGGATTCTTTGTTCCATTTCTTTGAAAAAAGTGGATGGTATTTTGATAAGGATTGCATTAAATGTGTAGATTGCTCTAGGTAGCATTGGCATCTTCACAATGTTTGTTCTTCCAATCCATGAGCATGGAACGTTTTTCCATTTCTTTGTGTCTTCCTCAATTTCTTTCATGAGTATTCTATAGTTTTCTGAGTACAGATTTTTGGCCTCTTTGGTTAGACTTATTCCTAGGTATCTTATGGTTTTGGGTGCAATTGTAAATGGGATTGACTCCTTAACTTCTCTTTCTTCTGTCTTGTTGGTGTTTAGGAATGCCTCTGATTTCTGTGCATCGACTTTAAATCCTGCCAGTTTATTGAATTCCTGTATGAGTTCTAGCAGTTTTCAGGTGCAATCTTTTGGGTTTTCCACATAAAGTATCATATCATCTCCAAAGAGTGAGAGTTTGACTTCCTTTTTGCCGATTTGGATGCCTTTGATTTCGTTTTGTTGTCTGATTACTGTGGCTAGGACTTCTATATATGTTGAATAGCAGTGGTGATAGTGGACATCCCTGCTGTGTTCCTGACCTTAGGCGGAAAGCTCTCAGTTTTTCCCCATTGAGAATGGTATTCGCTGTGGGTTTTTCAAAGATGGGTTTGATGATATTGAGGTATGTACCCTCTTTCCCTATACACTGAAGAGTTTTCATCAAGAAAGGATGCTGTACTTTGTCAAATGCTTTTTCTGCATCTATTGAGAGGATCATATGGTTCTTGTTCTTTCTTTTATTGATGTATTGTATCACGTTGATTGATTTGTAGATGTTGAACCAAACTTGCAGCCCAGGGATAAATCCCACTTGGTCGTGGTGAATAATCCTTTTAATGTACTGTTGGATCCTATTGGCTAGTATTTTGGTGAGAATTTT
Organism: Eumetopias jubatus; assembly: GCF_037043125.1. Taxonomy (NCBI): domain Eukaryota; kingdom Metazoa; phylum Chordata; class Mammalia; order Carnivora; family Otariidae; genus Eumetopias; species Eumetopias jubatus. The sequence goes on from NW_028274819.1 coordinate 77,980,165, forward strand.
TGCATCCATGTTCATCAAGGATATTGGTCTGTAATTCTCCTTTTTGATGGGGTCTTTGTCTGGTTTTGGGATCAAGATAATGGTGGCCTCATAAAATGAGTTTGGAAGTTTTCCTTCCATTTCTATTTCAGTTTCAGAAGAATAGGTATTAATTCTTCTTGAAATATTTGGTAGAATTCCCCTGGGAAGCCATCTGGCCCTGGAATTTTGTTTGTTGGGAGATTTTTGATGACTGCTTCAATTTCCTTAGTGGTTATAGGTCTGTTCAGGTTTCTATTTCTTCCTGGTTCAGTTTTGGTAGTTGATACATCTCTAGGAATGCATCCATTTCTTCCAGGTTATCTAATTTGCTGGCATAGAGTTGCTCATAATATGTTCTTATAATTGTTTATATTTCTTTGCTGTTGGTTGTGATCTCTCCTCTTTCATTCATGATTTTATTTATTTGGGTCATTTCTCTTTTCTTTTTGATAAGTCTGGCCAGGGGTTTATCAATCTTGTTAATTCTTTCAAGGAACCACCTCCTAGTTTTGTTCATCTTTTCTACTGTTCTTTTGGTTTCTATTTCATTGATTTCTGCTCCAACATTTATTAATTCTCTTCTCCTGCTGGATTTAGGCTTTATTTGCTGTTTTTTCTCTAGCCCCTTTAGGTGTAGGGTTAGGTTGTGTATTTGAGACCTTTCTTGTTTCTTGAGAAAGGCTTGTATTGCTATATACTTTCCTCTTAGGACTGCCTTTGCTGCATCCCAAAGATTTTGAACAGTTGTGTTTTCATTTTCATTTGTTTCCATGAATTTTTTAATTCCTCTTTAATTTCTTTGTTAACCCATTCATTCTTTGTAGGATGCTCTTTAGCCTCCATGTATTTGAGTTCTTTCCGACTTTCCTCTTGTGATTGCATTTTAGTTTCAAAACATTGTGGTCTGAAACTATGCAGGGAATGTTCCCAATCTTGGTACCAGTTGAGACCTGATTTGTGACTTAGGATGTGATCTATTCTGGAGAATGTTCCATGGGCATTAGAGAAGAATGTGTATTCTGTTGCTTTGGGATGGAATGTTCTGAATATATCTGTGAAGTCCATTTGGCCCAATGTGTCATTTAAAGTCTTTATTTCCTTGTTGAACTTTGCTTAGATGATCTGTCCATTTCAGTCAGGGGTGTGTTAAACTCCCCCACTATTATTGTATTGTTGTCAATGTGTTTCTTTGCTTTGTTATTAATTGCCTTATATAGTTGGCTGCTCCCATGTTAGGGGCATAGATATTTACAATTGTTAGATCTTCTTGTTGGATAGACCCTTTAAGTAGGGTATAGTGTCCTCCTCATCTCTTTTTACACTCTTTGGTTTAAAATCTAATTTGTGTGATATAAGGATTGCCACCCCAGCTTTCTTTTGGTGTGCATTAGCATGGTAAATTGTTTTCCACCCCCTCACTTTCAATCTGGGGTGTTTTGGGGTCTAAAATGAGTCTCTTACAGACAGCATATCAATGGTTCTTGTTTATTTATTTATTTTTATCCAATCTGATAGCCTTTGGTTTGATTGGGGCATTTAGCCCATTTACATTCAGGGTAACTATTGAAAGGTACGAATTTAGTGCCATTTTATTGCCTGTAAGTTGACTGTTACTGTATATTGTCTGTGTTCCTTTCTGATCTATGCTGCTTTTAGGCTCTCTCTTTGCTTAGAGGACCCCTTTCAAGATTTCTTGTAGGGCTGCTTTTGTGTTTGCAAATTCCTTTAGTTTTTGTTTGTCCTGGAAGCTTTTAATCTCTCTTTCTATTTTCAGGGACAGCCTTGCTGGATATAGTATTCTTGGCTGCATATTTTTCTCATTTAGTGCTCTGAAGATATCATGCCCATCCTTTCTGGCCTGCCAGGTCTCTGTGGATAGGACTGTTGCCAATCTAATGTTTCTACTGTTGTAGGTTACATATCTCTTCACCCAAGCTGCTTTCAGGATTTTCTATTTGTCCCTGAGACTCATAAGTTTTACTATTAGATGTCGGGGTGTTGACCTATTTTTATTGATTTTGAGGGGTGTCCTCAAAATCCAGGGTGTGCTCTCTGGATTTTGATGCTTGTTTCCTTCCCCAAATTCCAGAAGTTCTCTGCTATAATTTGCTTCAATATACCTTCTGTCCCTCTCTCTCTTTCTTCTTTTTCTGGGATCCCAATTATTCTAATGTTGTTTTGTCTTATGGTATCACTTATTTCTCGTATTCTGCCCTCGTGATCCAGTAGTTGTTTATCTCTCTTTTTCTCAGCTTCTTGATTTTCCATCATTTGGTCCTCTATATCACTAATTCTCTCTTCTGCCTCATTTATCCTAGCAGTTAGAGCCTCCATTTTTTATTACATCTCATTAATAGCCTTTTTGATTTCAACTTGGTTAGATTTTAGTTCTTTTATTTCTCCAGAAAGGGTTTTTCTGATATCTTCCATGCTTTTTTCAAGCCCAACTAGTATCTTTAAAATCGTCTTTCTGAACTCTAGTTCTGACATCTTACTAATATCTGTATTGATTAGGTCCCTGGCAGTAGGTACTGCCTCTTCTTCTTCTTCTTTTTTTTTTGAGGTGATTTTTTCCATCTTTTCATTTTGTCCAGAGGAGAATAGGTGAATGAGAGAACAAAACGCTAACAATGTAACAACGACCCCAGAAAAATATACGCTAAACAATGGAAAGAGACCTTCCAGAAAGTTGTCACTTTTCTGTTCAAAGAGTTGATGTAATTCTTTTCTTCGATCTCCTGTTGAGTTCATAGGTGTTCAGAATGGTTTGATCCCTATCCAGCTGAATTCCTGGGACCAGATGAAATTTAAGTCTCCTACTCCTCTGCCATCTTGCTCCTCCCCCCTAGGAGTTAATCTTTTAATCATCAGTGGGACTCTGACTGAGTCCTGTGTTCAGGTTTTCTTACCAAAACTTTTAGGAATAAGAAGAGATGGTTCAAAGTGGAACCTTGAAAAATGGTTAGAATTTTGCCAAATTGGCTTTCTACAGAAGACCAAAATAATTTTACTATTGAAATATAAGGAAAAAGTCATTGACAGAGTTAGTTATAGATTTGCTTTTAAGGAGATTTTTGAGTGAGAGACACTGGAAAGAAACAAAAGTCTAGATTGAAATATACCAGCAGGGAATTAGGTTAAAAATATGTTAACAGACATTTTGGTTTACAGATGGGAGACATCGAAAACCCCCCTGTAATGTTTATTCCTCTTGAATCCCAGAGAATCTACCTTGGACAAAAGAACTAAACAAAATCACAATGACCAACTTATATTACTCTTGAATCATGTTTTTTTATCCTCTAATATTTCAGTATAGTATATTCAGATCTAATGACTCACAGATTGCAAAAGCATACAAATCTTAGAATTCCTTCTCTATAGTTCAATGGTATAGTCCCTTATATTTATTTATTCTTGTCTAAGAGTCAGGTCTTAAAATGAAGAATGGATGCTTTCTGAATTGTTGCTGCACATAATGTATAGATGTTGTCTGTGTCCAAGTGTGCAAATATTTCTTGACTGGCTCATAAGAACTTTTTCCTTAGGTTCATATAAAATCTTTTCATATGGAAAAGAACTAAAAAATCCTTTTAAAGAGTGCAATGACAAAGTGTGAATGGATTACACTGAAGTTTGGAACAGTCTCATAAGTGCCACAGGACAATTTAAATTTGAAATGATATTTTTTCTTCTCAATCAAAAGATATATTGGCTAAAATGAGGCAAAAATGAAAAGGAATGAGGAGCAAAGAGAAATAATTCTGCACTCCTCTAAGTAATGATTTAGTGATTAAGGTAATAGTATAAACCCTGGAAGACAAAAAAGACAATGATTTAGGAGAGTTAGAAAATAAACAGTGGAAACACTTCTTCCTCTTTTTGTTTCTTTCTGTACAGGTGCTTAAAAATTATGGGAGGTAGAAAGTTTTCTGAGAACAGAGAGTTGTAGTTTGCTTCCACTTCACAGGAGCACAACTAATTTTGATGTGATTATCATTAAATCATCACTTGATCTCTTCTGACTGGTACGACTGTCCTGTGAGTTGAATACTTTAAAAACAGCAAGAGCTTAGATAATGGTTCAGTGAGACACTGTAATTGTTCTACTTTTCGAATCCAGTAAAAAAAAAAACAACACGGTGATGCAAAAGAGACAATGTGGTGTAGTCAAAAGACCATTGGGTTTTGCAATAAATAGACATGGATTTAAAATTAAGCTCTGTTAATTATTGGTGACTTAATTTTGGTTAAATAGTATACATTTTTGAATCTCAAATTCCTCATGTATAATCTTAGGACATAGGACTGTTATGAATCATAAAATGTTTATTAGATTGGTAAGAACTCAATGAATATAAATTGACACAATGTGGAATGATCTGAAAGTAAGCAATATCCTCCCATTTCTAGCTGATAATCTATTAAATATTGTTATGGTTACTACTACTATTACTTCTTGGTAAATGTCAAAGATGAAATTTGGTTTAAAGATATCATTTTGTCTATAGATAAGGATTATACATTTTTTTTAGTTTTCTGAATTTCATGGACATTTGTTTCACAATCAAGCATAGAAAAAGTATCACTGAATTTTATGATTCAACTCACAAACATGCCAAAAATAAATATCTGAAATTATCTAAACACTTGACAATTTGCTTTTAATGTAAATGCATGTGCTTGAGTGTCTTGGTGTTCTTTACTGTGAAAAAATAATATTCCATTATATTGAATAAACTCTTCAATTGAGTATATCATGTTTAAATATATTATGCATTTTAAAATGGTTCCAGGAAAAAAAAATCCTTCAAACAGTGCTTAGTGTTCAGCAGTATGTTTAAGACTCTTAAATATTCCTTCAGTTTATCTAGGAAACAAGGTATATATATATGTGTGTGTGTGTGTGTGTGTGTGTGTGTGTGTGTGTGTGTATAACAGGGATATAATAGGGGGAAACAGTCATGATATATCTTTACCCAGCTAAGAGCCAGACAGTGGAGTCATATTGAATATGAAAATTAATGACAGTTTAAGCTATGTTATAAAAATACGTAATGTAGCAAATAATCCCACCCGAATTCTTCCCAATAGGATCTTGAATTCAGCCTCTTACCATTTCTGCCTTACATATGATGCTTCAGCAACATATATGTTATTATTTTTACACACACCACAGTTTCTTGCTCCAGATGCTTTTCTCTATGCTTACTGAAGTTTATATCTTTCTTTCCCCTATCCCTCCTCATTTCCTCTTCTCTATAACCCGATTCCTTCTTAGCTTCAATATCTCTATTCTTTTTCAAGCATGAGACTGCTTTATGCCCTGATATTATGATCCCATAATCTGTCAAATGCTTTGCTAAAACAAACTTGACCTCTTTTGAGAGTGAAAAGAAACACAATGAATTATACTGGGAAAACAGGTGTAAACCAAGAGAGTGCTGTCAAACACGGATGAATGGTCATGTTTCCTAAAATAGATTAGGTACTTTTATGGTGAAAATTCTTCTTCTCCACTCTGATGTGGAGAGAACTTCAGTGAGTTATTTTAGCTTCTTTTTTCTTTCTACTTACTCCACTCCAGAAAGATAAGATATATCCTTGCTTGGTAAGATTTTGAAAGAATGAGCAAGGCCCACTTTTTCCTTCCTTTTTGGGAATACAGCCTGCCAGCTATAAGCTTATAATCACTGCTCTGGGCCATTTCATAAGCAGAGTGTTAAGGTCCCTTTCATAGAGGTGACAACAGCTTTTATGATTAAGTAATTCTGCCAAATGTAAGATTCAGTTGGTAAATCCACCACAACCACACATTTTTATTAATACCAGAAAGGATTTTTCAAAAGGATTTTATTTATTTGACAGAGAGAGAGAGGAAGAGAGAGAGAGAGAGGTAACATGTACAAGCAAGGGGAGCAGGGGGAGAGGGAGAAGCAGGCTCCCTGCTCAGGGAACCTGACGTGGGGCCCACGGGCTCAATCCCAGGACCCTGGAATCATGACCTGAGCTAAAGGCAGACACCCAACTGACTGAGCCACCCAAGCCCCTCCAAAAGGGGTTTTTAAAATTTAAATTTATTTTCTTCCTTGTTGTACTTCTTAATTCATTGACGAGGCAAGTAGAGAAGAACACGGCTAATTATCCCTGTGACCTCAATGGTTACCAGTTTTTGTTTTCTCATATTACTCAAAATAGCTCTATCTTACTTCTAACTATTATCATTACTTCTTAACTATTTTTGATAATTTAATAATTATCTGATTATATGTATTTGTTTTGCACCTTAAGGATAGGAAAAATATTTATTCATTTCTCTATTTATGATGACTTCATACTATAGACAGATTCTCAATAAAATATTATTTACAGAACAAACAAATGTCTGATTCCTCCACATGCATCTAGGCTTTATATGTTGCAGGTTTATGTCATACAGGACCAAGAAACCAAGTTTCCAAACATGGAAAACTTCTAGTGTAAGGTAAACTAGATGTAAGACACTTTATATATAATCTATCATTTAGGGGCACCTGGGTGTCTCAGTTGTTAAGCATCTGCCTTTGGCTCAGGTCATGATCCCAGAGTCCTAGGATCAAGCCCTGCATCAGGTTCTCTCCTCTGCAGGAAACCTGCTTCTCCCTCTCCCACTCCCCCTGCTTGTGTTCCCTCTCTCACTGTGTCTTTCTTTGTCAAATAAATAAATAAAATCTTAAAAAAAATCTATCATTTATTTTGTATAACAGTACCATAAAATAGGTGTTATTGTTCTTATTCCATGAATAAGTCGGTTTAGAGAGTTAAATAAGTACACCAGTATTATACAGCTGACAAGTAGTGGAGCATGAATTTGGTTCAGGACTATCTGCCTCCTAAAGCCTGAGGGTTTTTTTTTCCTGTGCCACCTTGCTATGACAATATCTCTCCTCAGGTATAGGCATAATAATTCCCATTGGATTTTTGCATACAAATCAATATGAGGTTCTCCATTAATTTTGAAGGAAGATTTTTTTTTATTACATTGATGGAAGGAATGAGTTATACAGGAGGCCCAGGTGCCTCATTATTTCCAGAAGAGCATTATGGAATGAAGAATTTGAGAGCCAGAGTGCACTGGAGAATTTCTGATATTTAAACACATAGAAGGTGTCATTTCCAGCTTTTCTGGTTTGAAAAAAGTGCAATATGAAGAGATGATGCCAGATTACCTCAAGGGAGTAGCAGTGAGCCAACTTGATTAACCTTGAGGAGTCCATGGCATTGTATTTTTATCTAATATGAAATAGTAAAAGGCTTCTCTACGCCTGGATACAGCAGCACATTATTATATTTTTACCACACCTGATTTCTTTCTTACATCATCACTGTGCGATGCTATATATAGCTAAATATGACTTAGTATGATGCAATTTATTTCAACAATTTATGGGTTTCCCTTTATATTCATTATTCTGCTGAGCATCAGGCTCTAAGGAGATAAATTAATTATAAACCTGCCTACAAAGAGTTTGTAACTTAACAAATAATGCTAATGTTAGGTCAAATTAGTGCTTCAAAGACAACCAAATACTACTTTGAAAATATAGAGGAAGAAACATCACATTTTGGAAAGTAGGACTTTGAGCTCAGTTAAAGGATGGTTCAAAGCTATTGTTGGCCTTATGAAAGGTATGGTGGCATAAAAGGTAAAAAGTGGCATATCCCACATAGGACTTGAAAGAGGATCACTGGGGCTGCACCGATATTTTTCTGCAGTATAGAGTAGATGAAAAGTCTGTAAAGATAATTTGGAGTAAGCTATAGAAACTTAATTCCATGTTTAAAAGCATGGCAATTTCATGAGAAGAATTCAGTAGGCTAATTTTTTTCCCAGAGTAAATGATAATGGACTGATTCTCTGAGATTTTATTTATTTATTTATTTAATTTTAAGATTTTAGTTTTAAGAACGTGGGGCTTGAACTCACAACTCCGAGATCAAGAGTCACATGTTCTACTGACTGGGCTGGTCAGGTGCCTCGCGATTTTCTGAGATTTTAGTATCTGCTGAATGAATAATCTCAGATTAACATATGTCAAATGGTCTCTTTAGTGCAGAACTTCTCATCATCTTTGCTGCTGTTATGTACACTGGGGATTGTTAAAGGAACCCTGAAATATGTGTTTTTTCCCAGTCTTACATGTCATAGTTAGAGTATATGATATGAGATTAGTGTTCCATGGAGCACACTTTAGAGAATGTTTGTTTTAAAAGTAAAGTCAAAGGGTTCAGATTTTAATAAGGCCACTGAGATTCTACTTTTCATTGTAAGCATCTGTTTATATCTCCCTTCAACCTATATTTGGGTAGGACACTTACATCCATTGACCCTATTGTGGTGATTTACCCCCTTTTATTTTATGACTAGGCTTTACCATCCAGCTTTGAGAGTCTTGCTCACCACCCGATTGTAACTTCAGGCCACAAGTCTTCACCTTAGCTTAAATCCCCTAGCCTTTGGGAAAGCTTTGACTACTTTTTTTTTTTTCCTGGCTCCCAAAGATTTCACTCTGAGCCTGCAGCCTAGGTTACCTGACATGACTTCCTGTTTCAAACCAAACATGTCCCTATTCTTGGGCTGATAATGCTCTTGTGATACACATGCCTCTAGAACATCCTACCTGGAACGGGACTACGATGAAACACACACCAGAAAGTCAGACCCTCCCTGAGACGTATTTCAGGGGGAAAAAATACTGTGCAAAATTCTATTGGAGGGGATTCATACGGATCATCATAACATTGGGCAACATCACAGAATATAAGCTTTTTAAATACCTTTCCAGGAAAAGGAGAAGGTTCAGATTGTTTATACTTTACCTGTTTTGTATAAAAATTATAGTTGATTCTACGGGAATGGTAAAATTATGGTAAAATTTTGTGGGAATGACATTAGTCATACTCCTTCGGTGAAAAATGACAGAAAAACAACTCAAAAGCAAATAATAACAATAATCATAATAGCAAAAATAAAGAAATAAGAAGTAGAAGAATTTATTGGCTCATATTCCTGGGAAGGCTAAGTATTACCTGTTTAGGTGCTTAAATAATGTTATCATTTCTTTTTATCTCTCTTTCTTCCTCTCTCCCTCCCATCCTTCCCTCCCTCCCTCCATCTGTCTTCAAGACATACTTTTCTCTCTCTGGTCTGACTTTTCTCTCAGACTCTCCCTACATGGTAGGCAAGCAGGCTGGGGGCAGTCTCAGGCTTACATTCTCTTAGATAAGCAACCCTACATAGTATCCCTTAGAAGCGTGACATCCTATGACGGTGTTAAGATGACACCGGTACTTCCCAAAACATATACAACAGGCTTCCCCCCGAAAGAAGGTTCTGTTACGAGAAAAAGGGAAATCATACTATGAAAAGCAAGCAAAGAAGTCTTTTTTCCCCACTCCCCCAATATGCATTCTTTTCCCTCACACACATTATTTCAAGTGTCTTCCTTATAACGTATTACAACTATTGTATATAAAACCAAAAATGACTAATAATCTTCTCCATAACACAAATCATATGCAGATGCTGCACTCAATTCCAGATCCAGGATCAATAAGCGGTGAGCATTTCAATCAGTCTTGTCTAAATGTGGCTTCACACAGTCCATAGTCTATGCCTAAATGATTAATTAATTCAAATATCTTCCATATTCTATAGGATGGTAAATAAGCTAACCACAGTATTAACACTTATTTAGAATTTTTTAAATGCAAGAATATGACAACTTCTATTCCGGTTATGTATCGCTGCTTACAAAAACCACCCTAACACTTAATGGCTTAAAACAATCACTTTATTGTTTCATGGTTCTATGGGTCTCACATGTTTTGCATGCAGAAGTTACAGTCGGGTGGTGAGCAAGACTCCCTTGTGGTTGCAGTCCAGTGGCAGCTGGGGATGGCATCATCTGGAGGTTACTAGGACAGCTATACTCTTTTCTTTCCCTTGTGTGTGTGTCAGGGGGATCTCTCTATTCACATGGTCTCTCTACTTGTTCTTTCCATAGTTTCCAGTGGGATAGATGGGATTCTTACATGGTGGATCAGAGCTCTCTAGAAGGCAATTCCAGGCCTTTGCCTTTGTAAAGTTGAGGCTCAGAACTGTCACAGCATCACTTTCTCTGCAGAGAAAGCTAGTCACTAGGGTATCCTGATTAAATATGGAAAGGACTACATAAGGGCATGAATTTTGAAGACTGACTATGCAAGATAGCAATGCTCTAGGTCATATTCTAAATTTTGTTGGACAGAAGTAACAAGGACTCATGTCCCCCATGAGTAGAGTTAGTCCCTGGTCATCCACTTTTTGTTCCAGGTCCTGCCTCCTGAAAGAATATCCACATTCTCACGTCCCCCATGACCTTGCCTCAGTGCTGCTAGAGACATACTTCTCTTTATAGAAATTCCACCACATTAGCTGACTTCGAATTGGTGCAATTCTGGAGGTCTAGGGATAGATGTCTTTACTGAGCAATTAAAAGGCGTGTTTTTCCTCCCGGGATTTTCTGTAGTTAGTTACTTGGTAATTCAATTTCTGGTCATAACCTAGGCTTGAAACCAAGCCAGATATATAATAGAGGAAGGGCTACTGAGGCTGCATCTGTTGTTTATAGCATTTATCATTTAATTGCAGGCCTCAGGGCTCTACCCAGTCTTTCAGTCTAAGATGATGGAGCATAACAAATCAGTTCCTACTCACGGGCTACATCTGAGATGATGGGGCAACTACTTCTACTGGGCAATAAAGTATTTGAGAGATGCTTGGCACATCAGACCCATCTTTTCAAGCCTCCTTGAAACCAGTTTTTATCCTATTTCTTGCTTACTGGTTTTTGTATGCACTGCCTTTACCATGAGACAAAGCATTTTGACTTTTCACTTCTCCAAAATTTATGATTATCAGATAATCAGTAGTCTTGGATTTTTGGCTGTAAGCAAAAAGTATTTTCTTAAAGTTATTTTCTTTTCTACATTAGGTCAGACAGACAACTTGTCTTTTTGTAATAGAACTTACTGGAATCTGTAAGTGGCCAAGTACGTTTAGCTCACATAAATTTCTACCAAGTCTCTTAAAGTTATTGCTTTGCTGTGTACATGTTTTGAGGTGGCATATTAACCAGATTTTTTCCAATTTCATAATAAAAATTATCAATTTCTTGGCTTGCATGGTGGTAAGGGATTCGCACTAATCTATACCAATTTGTAAAACATCTTATATGTTATGAATTTATTCATTTGTTATGAATTCATTCATTCACTAAGCAGGATTACATATTAATTTTTCAAGACAGATGGACAGTCAGGAATGATAGTCTTTTTTCTCTATCAGCAAACTTCCCCTCATGTGGAAACCTAAATCCCTCCTGCTGTATTTCAAAGTCTGTATCCTCCTGTTATGACCTCGAGGAAAGTGGAATCCTATTTTAGTCAGTTGTTATTCCTCCATGCCCAATAAATACTTTAAAGCCATTTTTTGGTCATTTGTTGCTCCTTCTTTTCCAGAGAAAATGATCAGTTCCTGTATGGGAAGAAAATATACATATAAGATATCTCCTGGACAACCAGGGACTGATTTTCTTTTAGACACCAAATTCTTCATATCTTCTAAACAAGACTATTCCAGATCAGTAACTCTTGACAAGCAGCAACAATAACAATCATGGCGTATCATGCAGAGAGAACAATCCTTTATCTTTGGACATATAACATGAATGCTATCAGAACAGCAGTTGGCACACACCCAGCACCAACACATCTCTGCAAAACATCACCTTAAAAATCAGGACATCGATAAAAATACAAATGAAATCAAAGAGTCAAACATGTTTTGGCTTTAGATTTTTTGGTAATGAGCGCAGTACATGTTTTCCTTCAATAGCTAAGAGAAATTTCTTCTTTAAAATTCTTTATTCACTTTACTAATCCCTCTTTTTTTAAGATTATATTTATTTATTAGTGAGAGAGAGAAAGAGAGAGTGAGTACAAGCAGGGAAAGCAGCAGGCAGAGGGAGAAGCAGGTTCCCCGCAGAGCAGGGAGCCTGATGCGGGGCTTGATCCCAGGACGCTGAGATCATGACCTGAGCCGAAGGCAGACGCTTAACTGACTGAGCCGCCCAGCCATCCCACTAATCCTTCTTTTTAAATGTCTCTTCTGTGTTTAAAATAAAATTCTGTGATCTTCCTATAAATGTTTACTACAGAAATTTTATATCTGGTTGACAATCTTAAGCAAATACTAATGGGACTCATGTCCAAAGAGTGCTGGAAAACAGAGTTCCATCCATTTACTTTTTCCCTTCAAAGGAGTCATTGTCTTTTAGATAGGAGCCATGTCTCTTTGATTTTGAACCTCTTATTAAGCCTTAGCATAGTGCTAGCGTATAAAACACAGAAATCTTTGGTCAAATTTTGTTTTTTAATATAAAAGATATATCGGGCAAAAAAATTTAAAGAAAAAATAAACATTTAATTTTAAACTAGGAATATTTTCTAGACATTAAACATATGAATTTAATTAGATCTGCTTGATATTACACAACAATTAAAGACCATATTAAAGTTCATGATATGGAAGACACTTCTGTCACGTAGTCCCTGGTGTGGTAAAGTAGCAATGTGAAGGAAGTCACAAAAATCTGCAAACAAGAGATCTGGATTGCAGAAATGGGTGTTCATTATTTCCATAAAGTATCCATCAGGCTACAAGCTTTATAAATTTATCTGTTACTGTCTTTGTTGGAAAAAATAACAAAACAAAACCCCCCAAAGACTAAGATTTATTACGAAGTATTATGTCTTAAGTTTTTTTTTAATTTTTCACATTTTTAAAAGAGTTATTTATTTATTTATTTATTTATTTATTTATTTATTTATTTGTTTATGTGTGAGAGAGGGTACATGCATAGGGGGAGGAGTAGAGGGAGAGGTAGAGAGAGAATCCCAAGCAGACTCTGCAATGAGTGCAGAGCCCAAGGCGGGACTTGATCTCACTACCCTGAGATTATGACCTGAGCCGAATCAAGAGTTGGACATTTAACTGACTGAGCCACTCAGGTGCTCCTATGTCTTAAGTTCTGATTCAAGATCTGTTGTATAGGAAAAAGGCATCATTGATGATCTTATTAGTGAATTTCCGTAGGCATTATCAAGATAATAACTGTAGATCTGAAATTAGAGATTAGGAAAAATTTATTAATTTTGCTTTTTAATATTATGATAGAAATCATCATATCCTTACAAATTTTAAGAATCCACCATCTGATTTCTTTCTTTCCCTCAGAGCTCTTTACTGTGTAATGCTAAATCTCTCCTGAGGCTACACATGAGAGCCCTTTTGGTAGTGGTATGAACCTGTGGGGTGAGGACAATGGGTCCTTGCTAACTATATGTTCCACAGGATTTCACATAATCTTATAAAAATCTTGTAAATCAATAAACAAAACTTGTAAAATGGTAAATGTTCAAACTCCATGTGATTAAATTGTGTGAATCAAAATACCAGATGCTATTTTGCTCTTCTGCAGTGCTGAGAGTTTATTATTGCTACTGACATGTATAACAGCTGCAAAGATAATTTTTATGTTCATTATATTTACTATGTTACTGGGAGGATTAGAAGCCCCTGAAGTACATCTTAAAAGATTTTATTACTCTATAAAAGACTCTGTCACTTTAGACTCCATTAGTTGAGCTCTTTGGATTAGTAATGACATTCTTAGGAAGAGGCACTAGGAAGTCAAGTTTAGGAGTCTCAGTGTAGCCCTTTGGAGGCGTTGGTGTATGTCAGCCCTTCCTTATACAGAAGGATTTATATAAGATGACCAATAAAGTTATTGAATAGGAGCACAGAGTGCGGTTTAATTCCTATTTTCTGACGAATATAACTCATATCACCTACTTATGAGTTTCCAAGACTTTTTTTTTTTAAAGATTTTATTTATTTATTTGACAGAGAGAGACAGAGCGAGAGAGGGAACACAAGCAGGGGGAGTGGGAGAGGGAGAAGCAGGCTTCCCGGGGGGCAGGGAGCCCGATGTGGGATTCGATGCCAGGACCCTGAGATCATGACCTGAGCCGAAGGCAGATGCTTAACGACTAAGCCACCCAGGCACCCTGAGTTTCCAAGACGTTTAAATGTTAAACAATGTTAGTTTAAACCAGTAGTGGACTGAGCTTTTTACTTTGTACCAACAAACTATCATGTCCCCAAAAGCATGGAGGAAGCACTATATATTTTCTTCATTCGAGGAGCTTATTTAATAGATGAGGAACAAGACTACTCATAAAATAGTTAAATATGACAACTTAATATTTTGGGTTGAACACAAATACTATTCCTCACATGAATTCTGTAGGAGACATAGTAGATATCAGAAGTAGTAGTTAAAGAAGAGGTAGTCAGGGAAGATCACATGAAGAAGATCTTGATCCGTGAGTTGCAGGTGGGGTCATTTCCCCCATTATATCAAATTGGTTTTCATTATGTAGCCACTTTACACAATAGTCAGAAATGTTGTCTATAATAGGGATTCCCACCTGGGGAAGTACATTCTTAGTTTAACACAGCTTCATCATTGTAGCAATTTTTATTGTGCTTATAATGGTACTTCTCATATTTTTGATACTGTGATGCTTGGTTTTGTGTGTGAATTTGGTTAGGTGATAGTCCCAGCTATTCAACCAAACACTAATTTAAGTGGTGCTATGAAGATATTTTCTGGATGTGATTGACATTCTCAATCAGTTGATTTTAAGTAAAGGAAGTAATCTTCAGTAATCTGGGTGGGCCTAATACAAACAGTTGGTAGGCCTTAAAAGCAGAAGTGAGGTTGAGGTTTCCTTGTAAATAAAGAAATTCTATTTGTGGTTTGTGGTTTCAGCTCCTCCCCAAGAAGTTCCACCCTGTCCTTTCCAATGGCCTGACTTCATATTTTAGATTTGTCTAACTAGTCTCCACAATCACATGTGCCAATTCCTTGCAATGAATTTATGTGTATGTGTGTGCATATGTAATATTTAATTTAGTATATATATATATATATATAGAGAGAGAGAGAGGAGTTATATAGGAGATATATATATATATATATATATATATATATATCTCCTAAAATCTACTGCTAGTTCTGTTTCTCTAATGGAACTGTGACTGATATAGATAGTCTCCTAATATTGAACTAATGGATGTTTATATATACAGGTAAGTGAATAAATAAATGACTAAATAAATAATAATTACACATATTATTCTTGAAAGTGGTTATGACCAATGGTTATGAGCTAGATACAGGGGAAAGCTAAAAGGTTTTAAAATTGATTAATGGAAAGAGGAGCAAAGAAATACAACAATGACAATAATACGTAAATTCAATAGGACACAACTAAAGAATGGTGAAGAAGAGCTTGGAGAGGAGTTAAATTCTTACAAAGGAAGTCCTCAGGTTATTGAATTAGCTTCCTTGTTTATAAATTCACAATTAAAATTTTTCATAATTTCCAATTCAGGAACAAGAGATTCTGCCTTTATTTAGCTGGTGAGAAAAGTTATTGTACAGTCCTGATTCTGTCATGCAGAGAAACACTTTGTCATTAAATTAAATTATCTGCTTTATGCTCCTGCTTTTTTGGTTTGTTTTCTATCAGCCAAACTCATCACAAATCTATCCAGTACCAAAAGACCTTTCTTCCCCATTCCACTTCAATCCTACCCATGCTAAAATGTATCAGAATCTGTAATATTAACTCACATGTCAGATTTTTTTTACATGAAAATATGTTTTACATGGTTACATAACCAAATAATAAAAGAAAATTCTGCATTTGTTTTAAATCCATTAAATATCTACTAAGACCTCTTTTATGCTGCTTTGCATTACCTTAACTTTATGTAGTGTCTATGTTTGATTTTCCCCAAGTACATACTTCCCCCATCCCTATGCTCTTCTCCCTATTTCTAGTCAGTAGGGGAGAAAAATAGAAGACATAAATTAGAATTATTTACTTCACAAAAAAACATGATATTACTTGTTCTTTATTTTACATTACAGTTTACATTTAAAAATAATATACAAAGCCCCTTTGTTAATGATATCACTTCTGTGCAAAGAAACCACTCAGTTTACCAAATAGATTATTTTTTCATGATTCAGTGTGTCTATGTGACTTAGAGTTAGTTTTTCTATAATCAGAATATAATTTTCTTTGAATGTGCTTTAGCACTTGATGTACATGTTTGAAATGAAAAAAAAATCTTCTCTACCTAGTAGGTACACAGAATTCAACACATTCTGAATTTCAACAGGTTTTTTATGATTAGGTCTGTAAAGCTCCAGTCTTGCTATTCTGAGCATTTTAAATCTTTTATTTTCTATACTGAATATTTAATATAAAAGAGTGAGGAATTTAAAGAAACTTCTGTACTTGGTGTATTTTTAAATTCTGAAGTGAGAAAGATAAACAGGAAATTTGGTAGTCTGTTTTGGTCTAAAAGACTCCCTGAATCATAGCACTAGGAAGGGAGCCAGAAATACACACTCAATTTTACAGAGACCATTGACTTGAAATTTATGTTTTAGGACTATAAGCTATCATCATTGATATGGTTTGATTTTTATAGTTTAAACATAATCCTAAATGGCAATTAATTGATTGCTTTTTATAAAAGAGCTTGCTGTCATCATTAGGAGAGAAAGTAAGTAGAAGTGCTTTTCTAGAAGGAAAAATTCTCTGGCAAAATGGGCAGATTTTCTCTGAATTGTGCTAAATTGGCTCTGCATTATAGAATCCATACCTGTTCCGTGTTATTTATCCATAACCAAGGACCCTTGAAAAATAAGGCTACTTCAAATATATAAAATAGGAAACTTTAAAGATTCTATCTTAGCAGATTTGAGTGATATTACTTTGCTGGTTTTGAAGAAGTAAGCTACCATTTTGTGAGAAAGCCTCATGCCTAAACCTTGAAGGCAGCCAATATACTGACTGACAACTGTAAAAAATTGGGGACCTCAGTCCTCCAACAATAAGGAACTGAATTCTGCCAATAAGGTGAATGAGCTTTGAGGAGAACTCTGAGTCTGATGTGAGATTGCAGCCCTGGATGTCATCTTGATTTAAGACTTGTGAAACCTGGAACAGAGGACATAGCTAACTAGTATGTGACTTCTGACCCATGGAAATAGCCAGAGAGTAAATATATGTTGTCTTAAACTGCTAAATTTGTGGGAATATTTTACACATCAATAGAAAATGATTATAGGTGATTTCTATAAATTTGGCCCATAAATTCTAGGGCTTAAACCATCATGTAGATGGTATATCTATGGGTTTTGGGCAGTAAAACCATAAAAAAGTTTCAGAAGACTGTGAGTGCCAGGTTCTATTCATGAATGATGAAAACTGCAGAAATGTTTAGGCCTAGAAATTACATATGGTTCTGGAGATTACTGACAATATTCAGGTGTATTACTATTATTATTTTCCTTCCTTCCTTCCTTCCTTCCTTCCTTCCTTCCTTCCTTCCTTCCTTCCTTCCTTCCTTCCTTCCTTTCTCCCTTCCTTCCTTCCTTCCTTCCTTCCTTCCTTCCTTTCTTCCTTCCCTCCCTCCTTCCTTCTCTTGCTCTTTTCTTGCTTGCGTGCTTGGTCTTGTTTTTTCTTTCTTCCTCTTTTTCTTTCTTCTCTCTTAAAACCTTGTAAAGCTAACATGCTGGAGGCTATTGACTGTTGAATGGTTTACATTTTAGTTTACTGTCAGCATTACAATCCTTGACACCTCCAATCATCTGGCCATCAGACCCTGAGTGAATACAATGTAAAATATTGTAGGATTGTCTGGTAAGTAAGAATATAGAAAGGCAAGGTGTATTGTAAGAGGGTTTAGCGGGGACTGAAGACCTGATGGGGTATGAAAGTAAGATGGACTGAATATCAGGACAAGTTATTAAGACAATGAGATAGATTTTTAAAAAGTGAAACAAGATAAAATTGTGTTTTTCTGTGTTGTTTAGAAGTAGCATTAACTTTGGAGGGAATTTTTGTCTGTTTCTTTACTATATACCCAGTGCCCAAAAGAGTCCCTGGCATCCATGATAATAATAGCTTAATATACATTTATTGAAAGAATGAGTGTTACATATTAAAGAACCTTACATTTATTGAAAGAATGAGTGTTACATATTACATGATGTTTATCTAGCTTCCGAACTAATAATTATAACCTTTAGGGCAGGGATGCACGGAATTTGAAGCTAGAAAGTTTGGCATGTTTGTTTAATTAATTTACTATTTACCATAAAACTTAAGATAATGGGACATTAGACAAATGGTATGTGGATCTAAATGCATGTATATGTATTTAGAAAAGATTCTGAACATTTTCTAGCTCCATGGGATTCTAAATTATTGGACAATAAGAGAATATTAGGTGATTTTGGTTAGTACAACCTAAAAGGGGCACTTAAAATAAGAAGAGTGCAAATCGCTAAAGATAAGCTTCTTATTTTATATTCAGCCAATGGCTGGCCTTATTTACTTTGTCATGGGATGGCCTTACTGTGAGGTCACAGAAAAAATGTTACTACAGAAATTATGTAATAAACAGTATTTGAAGAGGAATGAGGAATACTACATTTTATAAAGTTGCTGAATGTATTACCAAAACGAATTAACTTCAGCTGGAAATAACCAGCATTTCAAACTGTGAGCTAAATATTAGGAACTACATATGTGTTCTCTATTTAGGGATGACCAAGAACTAGCTGGTGAGTCATGGTTTTGTTATAACGGCAAAAATAAAAACATAATAACTTGGGGAAAGAGCATCCTAGCTCTCCATTTGCTGCTTTGACTGGTTCATTGTAATCATGAAACTTTACCTTTTGATTTCCTGCAGAAAGGGGATAAAAGTCTGCCACCATGCCATATCTAAATCACCATTAAAACTGAAAATAAGTCAATGTAACATTGCTGTCTTGTTTTTTGACATTAATGTAAATGTGTCCATTAAAAAAATAAATGTTTCTGGTTGTCAGTTTGTAGGGGTAGATCACTTTTCCTTCTAGGCTCTTTGGCTGGTCTAATAATTAAATTGATACAAAACAGATTAACAGGAGAAAAACAAATTTCATACATACAGAGCCCCAAAGACATGGTGAAGGGAAATAGCTTTTCCTGAGTCTGTTGGATCTTGATTGTCTTCAGCTCAAAATAATTCACATGCTAAAGTGGTGTATTTTGAAATGGTGTATTCTGCTCCCCCTCAAGTTCAACTCAGAAACTAAAATGTACGAGTTGTATTGCTACAATACTATCTTAATAGTACATGCTACCATTATGAATAACTAAGTGATGAATATTTGAAAAGCTTAAGAAAATAAATAATAAATCTATAATGTGTAAATCATTTTCTTAGGCACTGTGGATAAAATGGTGAGCAAGTTTTCATGCTATTTTTACTCTGGGGGAAATTACCTTCTAGTGGGAGAGATAAGTAAATTAACAAGGTCTATCAAAAACAAGGGCAATTGACGGGGGAGTATTGTGCAGTTGCATAGAAAGGGTACCCAAGAAAGTTTAAGGAATATCAGAAAACTCTACCTAGATGAAGGAATATCTAAGTCAATGCTAAGGAAGTAGTAGAATTTAACCAGGTTTTGGGGGTGGATGGATGGGTAGAGATTCTGGCATTGTTAACCAACAATTTTATGTGCTTCAGACAAAATAGACTGAATTTGAAAAAAAAATATTAAAATGGTTCCTGATGCAAAAAAATTATGAAATGATTTGAATGTAGCTGAAGTCAGAGAGTAATAATAAATATAATATTAAACATTATTTAGCACAAGAACCTAACTTTAGACACGGCAACATTCATTTTTTATTTAATAATTTTGTTTTGCTTAAAGCCAGTCTCCTCTGTCTTTATGAAAACCTAGGATTTACCAAGCAAAAATATAAGGAATTTATTCAGAAAATTAAGTAAATAGGTCAGCAAAGAAGTCACTCAATGACCCTCTATTGACTTAATACATTATTTGATCACAATTATGATAAAAATGAATCAAGAAAAGGGTATAGCAAATTTCATATTATATTATTTCCTAGACACAGAATTAGGCAATGAATTTCTGGTAGTATTTATTCTAAAAGAAATAGAACAAAGTTTTAAAGCATAGATGATAGACATACTGGATAACTGGAGATATTTATTGTGATACTGTGATTTACAGTAAAAAATAAATATTTGATCTTTGTACTGTGTCTAGTACAGAGTTTCTGAAACTCTTGAAATTACTTAAGTGATGAGAGAGATAATGGTATTTTTGTTATGTTAATGAAGTGACTTTTGGATTGCTCATAGGTCACCTAAGGATGGAATGGTGAAGGGCTGGAGATTGAATGGATTACCAATGGCCAATAACTTAATAAAGTCTATGTAATGAAGTCTCCATAAAAACACAAACGGATAGGGGTGGGAGAGCTTCCAGTTGGTGGATGCGACGAGTTGCTGAGAGAGTGGGGCACTCAGAGAGAACTTGGAAGTTCTACACTCTTTTGCCACACCTTGCCCTATGTATTTCTTTCATCTGGCTGTTCTTGAGTTACATCCTTTTTATAATAAATCAGAAATCCAGTAAGTAAAATATTTCCCTGAGTTTTGTAAGCCACTTTAGCAAATTAATCAAACCCATGGGAGGGGGTCATAGAAACCACTGACTTATATAAAGCCAGTTGGTCAGGAGCATAGGTAACAACCTGAGGTTGCAACTGGCATTTAAGTTGGGGGGCAGGAGGAGGGAAGTCTTGTGGGACTGAACCTTTAACCTGCAGAATCTGATACTATCTCTGGATAAATAGTGCCAGAATTGAGTTGAATTATAGGACACCCAGCTGGTCTTATTGGTGTGTGGGGACCCTACATTCCTATGCATCGAAACTGGGTACAGAACCTAGAAGACTTATGTAACCTCATGTAAGGGCCATGTCAGTTCACTGTATTTACCTCAATTGACCACTATGAACGCCCTCATAATGGACTTGACAATTAGTTTTCTGAATAACTTGTTTATATTTTTGCTTTGTTGCCTTCTAGATAATATTTTAAAATATGCAAATTCTAATGCTTAAATCATTCATGTAGCGGCTCTTTTTTTTTTTTTTGGCACATTGCAGAGTTAATATATTATACCTCTATTTTCTTTGTCAGAATTAGGAACCAATCAAGATATAGATGCTGAAGACAGATAACAAGATAAAATGTTTAACTACTGATAATGACTTTTAGACAACATACTTTAAAAATACTGATATAGATCTGGTTAATACTTGACCCCAGATTAGGTACCCCCAGATTATACACCTAGCCTGTAATAGCTTTATGCCTCAAATATGCAATGTGTGCCCTCTGCACCCTAGCAGCGCCCTATGAGAACACAGAAGAAAGCAAGGCATGTGTACTCATTTCTATGAATCAAGAATTCAGGAAAAGTCCCTATTATTACCCCAAGGAGTCAGAGAAAGGTCAAGGAGTTTACTAGATAGAAATTCTTTCTCACAGAAACATAAGGTCACTGGGAAAGGAAAAGTAGGTGTGGTAGGCAGAATATAGTCTTCTAAAGACATTCAAATCTTAATCCCTGGAATCTGTGAATGTGTTATGTTACATAAAAAATGGAATTAAGGTCCCAGGTAGAATTAAATTGCTTATCAGATGACCTTGAGATGAGACAATTATCCTAGATTATCTGGGTGGGTCCAATGTAATCACAAGAGTCTTTATAAGTTAAAAAAAAAAAGAGGCAGGAAAGTTAGAATCAGAGTGAAACAATGTGAGAAAGACTGGACTGACCATTGCTGGCCTCAAAATTGGAATGGGGACACCAGCCCAGGAGAATAGGAAGCCAAAGAATATGGACAGCCTTTAGAAGTGGGAAAAGGCAAGAAAGTAAATTTTCCTCTAGAGCCTCCAAAAAGGAATGCTGCCTCTTGACACTTTGATTTTAGCCCAGTGAGACACATTTCAAACTTCTGTCCTTCAAAACTGCAAGATAATATATGAGTATGATAAATTTGGGTAATTTATTGTGGCAGCAATATGAAACTGGTAAAGGATAGTTGGAAGGCAGGCAGGCAGGGACAAGCCCCTCCACCCAAAAAAAAACACCCTTAAAAAGATTTTACAGCACCCTGGAAGTAGCCCTCCACCCTTTCCTATGTGATAGATAGATGACAAAAACCTGATTGGGTGACAGGCATGCTTAGATCAGATTAAAACAGCCTGCCAACCAGCCCATAAAAAACCCCTAGGCGCAAAAAAAAAAAAAAAAAAAAAAGTAAATGCTTCTGAAAAACAACAACAACAACAACAAAAAACCCTAGACACAGAAACTCCAGTGGCAACCCCCTAGGGTCCCTTCCCTTCTCGGGAGCTTTGTACTAGCACTTTGCTATCACTCAATAAACCTTGCTTTCCTGCCCACCACTCTGTCTGGTCTATCTCTTCATTCTTTGAGGTGGTGTGATCAAGAACCCCAGGCACCGATGGAGAAAAAACCCTATAACAAAACTAATTCAGTATCCACAATATCCAGCAGTGCAGTCACCATTCTTTCTCAAGCAGCAAGAAATGTAACATAAGATTTTGGTGATTGCTAAAATGTTGGAAGGACGAGAAAAACTGAACAAAGTGATATCCCTAGTCTATTGGTTTCAAATTACATCATGTGAACTTTCACCATTGCCAATATCCCCACCACCCTGCACTGAGAAAGTACTAGCTGTGCAAAAAATAAAGTTAATTATTTCTTTTACTTTGGTGGCTGATGTCGGCATCCTCAGGCAACTAACATTGAGGTAACACTCTGACACCCTTTTCTGTGGGGCTTACCTCTCATTCCCTAGCATGTAGATATATGTATACATAGGTATTTAGAGCATTTCTGCTTACCAAATTCAGGCCACACAAGTTATCAGTGTAGTGAGCCAGCCACTGTAGGCTAGTGAGAGGATCAAGATTCTTGAAGCCAATTTATGCAGAAAACCAGAGGTAGGACCCCAAAGGTAGACTGCTCACCTTAAAACAAAACTGCCTTTGCTTGACAAGGCAGAGGAAGAAAAAGAATTTTCACTCTGGAAACTGCTTACCAGCTGTCAGAAGAATGTTGATTAGCTGGGCTAAAAAGACACAAGGGGAGCCGCAGTTCCAATTGCATTTAATTCCCTGATCAAGTTTCAAATAATTCACTGTCACTCTTCAAACCAACATATCATCTCTTTACCTCACGAATCCATTTTCTGCTACTTAAATGGAGACATGACAGAAATCGCCACCTTTATATCCTTCAGAACTCCTGGTGGCACTACGATCTGCAATGCACCCGAGTTAAGACTGAATTTGCTTATTATTTTGGGATAGAGGAGAAGTTGGGGGCTTTTACTTAGGCCTTAACAAGCAAACTAATCCTCATTCTACAAGTGAGGGAACCAATGTGGAAATTGTTAGTTGCTGAGTTTGTTCCAGTTATGTAGCCAAAAATGGCAGGAAACAATAGAGGTTTGTTTTTACAGACCTGCTGCAGGAGCTGAGCTCAAGCCAAACTCCATTTATCACCCAGTTTAGATGTACTCTTATTCTGATTGGTAAACCTCAGTCACATAGGAGACCCCAGATACTATGTTTGCTGGAAGCAACTGAATGGTAATCCTCGAAAAGTCAAGATTGTTCTCTTTCCTGAGTGTAAAATTTATTTCCATCTTGGTAAAAGACCACAAATCCCTTTGGGAAGCCTAGACTAGTATTTGGTGGACCCTCAGGATGATATATGGTCAGGGGCTAGATGAGCAGGTCACACACAAAAAACATACTCCAGCATTCCTATCTTCCTAAGCCATTGGATTTCTTCCATTATATTATGTAAGGAATTTCTAATATCTCAACTTTACCCCTGGGGACTGCTGAATCCAAGTTTCACTGAAATACTGAAACAAAGTATTAGAGATATTTCTGGCTGCCCGAGTCCTTTTTATTCTTCAGCATTCTTGTACTTAACTATGTTCTGAATACTTATCTAAGTAGATACATACATTAATTTAATTTTCACAATAATCACATGAGGTAAATACAATTATTGTCCTCATTTTATAGATGAGCAAAATTAGGTGAAGAGCAGTTAACCATCTTGTCTAATTCACAAAGCTTCTAAGTGGTAGAGTTGGAATTGAATCCAAAATTTCTGGTACGTTCATCTTAATGATAAATTCAGCTCCTCTAATGTTATGTTTATTATTCCCTATCAGAAATTTCCACACATACTCTGTAGGGTTTTTTTTACAATATAAATCAGGGAAATCTTACAGCCGTATTTTTGATGTGTAAACCATCTCTTCTCAAGTCAGATCTTACATTTGTCCTCCTGAGGCATGTTAGGATATGACTCTGGTAATGGATTTGAAAGCCATGAGGAGGTGACAGAAGCAGGGCATGAGGGTAAGAGGCAAGTGTTTTTGAGGTAACTGCCTAATGTGATGTGCCAGTGCCCTTCGAAACTGTTTGTGATGCTGGAATTGTGTTGCTGCAGATACATTTCTGCTTGGCCAACTGGCTTTATTTTAGAATCCGCAATAAAGAATACTAGAAGGAGATTGGAAGGCTAGAGAAGAAGAGGCTTCTTGATTCTTCCAGGTTCTTCCTTGTGAGTTTTCTTTTTTGCTTCTAGTTTTTTTTATCAGGGTAACCCCATTAATGGTTCTCCTTCAAGCAGTAACTGAATCCAATTCGCAATTTTTCCAACACTGGCACAACGAGCTTTACCAAGCACCCACCTTGACACACCAGCCCCAGCTAGATGGTGTCCCCTCTTTAGAGGTCTGGGTTCCAGATTCTCAGGACCTTCCTAAGGGCTCTATGTTTTAATAATTCCAACCACCTTCTTGTCCCCTCACATTTAAGGAGAGTAACTGTGTCCTACAGTTGCTACCTTTATAATACGCTAGAATTCTCATTTTATCTTTTTACTTACCTGGCTAACAACTTTATTTCTAGTTAGCAATTTTTCGTATAAAATTCTCCCTGTTCAAATAATTGCTATGATCTCTGTTTCCTGACTAGACACTACACTGACTAATACAGGTAAGATCTTCTCAGTGTCTTCAGGCAAGTGACGGCTTTCTTCCCAACAAGGTGAAAAGTAGCTACGTCTATAGGCACGGGAACATTAATGGGCTTTGGAGGTTTACCAGGCTTATATTTATTGTAACTCACTTAAATGTTCCAATGTTCCCATTATGATTCTGGAAGCCTAATTCTTTCCGCATAAGTGCCCAACTTTCACATAAGAGACTTGGCATAGTTGGGGATTCAGATTCAATTCCTTGAATTGATTTCTGTGTCTGATTTATTGTCATCTCAGTCAATGATGGTCAGTTATAAGGGATACTTTTAGGGACTCAAAGAAGTCTAAACCTATCGGTGCAGGTGAGTTTGGGAAGTAGAGTAGAAGATGAAAGGAAGAGGTAAAGCCAAGTATTTAAGACCCTGTGCTGTAATAACTTTCTTTATGCTACCCAGTTTAACAGAAGAAGCCAGCTGACCTCACAGTCTCTGTATTCCTCATTTGGAGTCAGTGATCATTTGCCCCAGCCACTTGAATTCCAAATCCCACTAAGTACTAAGAGATGCATGCTATAAATGACCACATGTCATGGGACACCCACAATCCATTTTTCCTGCTGATGAGGCAATCACTCCCTTTTTACCCAGGTCACATAAGCAGTAAAAAATGTCCGTCTTCAGGGTCTTTCCGTGGAACCACTCCTAGTTCTATATATTTAATTAATTAGAATGTACTGTGAGAAACAAATACCATTCTAGATAATTTCAGTATAGAGTGACTTAATACCGAAATTTAACTCAATTTTCAGTAAGATCTAGGGATTTATTTGCATCTATACATGGGCACTGTTTAGTTAGGAACTCTGAGAAGAACATTAATTTCATGTATTTGCTGATAGCTTTTCCCTTCTACTATTAGCCCAACATATACATCACAAATTCCAACACCAGACAATTGATAAATCATACTAAAATTTATGGGCTCTGTTTTCAGTTTTTATGTTTGTTTGATTTGATTTTATTTTCCTGGATAATTTTTTATGGGGGTATAGGTATGGATGAGTCAGTCTGAGATAGGAAAACTGAAGGGCTCCATAAAAATCTGATTTTTTTCCTTTTCCTGCTTCTATTCTTGCTAGGACCTGCACCCACACTTTACACATAACCTCATAGTGCAAATAGTGTATGTCCTCCTTGTAAGGGACAAGGAGTAATGATTTCTTTAGAATCTTCCAGCATAATAGTTAACTGAGGAAGGACCAGGTGAGAATGACAGGACAAAGTCATTATGCACACATTCCAGACCACCAGCACTAGACTTCTCCATGCTGAGATTCCCCCTGGGTTCTAAGGAATAATTGACCTATGAAGGACATTCTGGGTCCTTGTCCTTGTTTTAATCAGTTCCTGGATGCCTGAGAGGACAGGTACTCCAGACCACAATCCTCAGTAAGAACCTCAGATCTTGAGCAAAGACAAGACTCTTTCTCTTTTCCTTTCTGAGTCTCCGAGATGCTCTGTCTGTACCTGCATTCTCTCTATACCTTCAGTAAACTGTTCTCACCTCCTGCTTACTCACGTTTGATTTCTTTTTTTCTTTCTTTCTTTCTTTCTTTCTTTCTTCTTTCTTTCTTTCTTTCTTTCTTTCTTTCTTTCTTTCTTTCTTTCTTTCTTTCTTTCTTTCTTTCTCTCTCTCTCTCTCTCTCTCTCTCTCTTCTTTCTTTCTTTCTTTCTTTCTTTCTTTCTTTCTTTCTTTCTTTCTTTCTTTCTTTCTTTCTTTCTTCTTTCTTTTTTTTATGCTTTGTTAGTCACCATACAGTTTGATTTCTATCCTGCATTTAGCCAAGTGGCTGGTCATGTGGGACCTCCTCTTGGTCCTCAGTCCTGGCCTGCCTGCATCAGGTTCTTTCCTCTCTTACATTTGATCATGTAACACTCAAAGATATCAATTTGGAGTCAGACATACTTGAATATGAATACTAGTTTTAGCACATACTGCTATGTGACATTAGAGAAGTTATTTAACCTCCCTAAGCCTAAGTTTATCAAATGAATGATTCATCCCTAAGCCCTGAATCATTCATTTGATAAACTATTGATACTTATTTATAAGTTTGATATGAGGACCATATAAGACATTTAGCACAATGCTTAGCACATAAATGTTAGTTATTAAAATGAGGGAGCACTTTTTTAAACATTTTTTTCAGATGCAACTGAAAACTACTTTTTATACTTCAAAAAAATACATTGTTAAACTTGTTGCTTTGAATGCACTGTCCTTCAGAGAAAAGGCAGGGGAGAAAGGAGTGAGGCAAGGCTTTCATCTGTGCTCTTATTTCCCAATCTTGCCTCACAACCAGCTACTACATAAAAGCTGCTTTCGCATGATGTAGTCTCCTCGAGGAGAATCTCCTCACTTGGCCCTGGGCCAGTCCAGTGCGGCATGTGAGTGATTATGGGAAAAGGTGAGATTGGTGAACCTAAGGCAGTGCTCCTGGCTCCCCATGGCCCACTGAAACACACAGAAGAGCTTTAGGTTTATTCCTGTTCTTGTGGAGAACCACAGATATACTAAGTAGACTGATAAGCCTGGAGTGAGGATATGTTAGGTTCATATCCTATGAACAGTGCATATAGACTTTGTGACCAAAAGGAGAAAAGTTGGGAATTCATAACACATAAGACATGAAACATCTCTAGAGACATTTTTTAAGGGTTCAAAAATTGACAGACCTTGCTGCCTACCCACTCTGTTTGGGAAAACAGAATAAGGACCTACAGTAAGAACCTTAAGTCTTCTTTGGCCTCCCTGCCATTTGCTTACCTCATTCTCCCCCAGGTTTACGCTTCCCACCATAAAGACTCAGAGGTCTTATGGAAGGACACGTGGGCAGGGAAATTAAATCTGAAAGCCTGAGCATGTACCCACACTCCTAAATCAACTAAGAGAGTATTTGAAACCAAAGGAAATGGAGGCTATTAAGTGGAAAGTTTGGAGATTTTTAAATTTAAATTTAAAATTTATTACTCTACATGCAAATTAAGAGCTTGTGAAAACCATTAGATCAGTTATAAGAAAAAAAGGTTTTTTTGGTACACATCTGAGTTATAGTGTGCCTAAATAATGCGAATCTGACATGATACTATTAGCTATATTATTTCACTATAAATCAAGGGTTTTTTTTTTTTTTTTTTTTAGTGCTACTTGTGTGAACTGAAATCATGGGTAGGAAGACAATGTTCCCACAAAAGCAGAAAGAATAGGTCCCAAAGCACAGGATGAATATATATATATATATATATATATATATATATATCATATACACACACACACACTTTGGAAAGTACATCAAATATATATCTTTTAAAATAACTACATATACTCAATCTGGGGAATAAAACCAAATAGAACCATTCATGCATTTACTGTAAGAAATTGACTGAATCATTCCCTATGGGCATAATACTTTGCAAAGCATTCTTGGGAGAATGCAAATTTTCTAAAATAAACCAGAATTCCATTGTCTTCAATAACTTCTCATTGTAGCCCTCTACAACCTTCAACTTTACTTTATTCATGTTTGCTCTTTTTTTGTTCTTAAAATAGGCTCTGGTTAAGCCAGCTGTTCATGAAACTGAGGAGAAATAAAAGCAAGCTCAGGAAAGCATAGGGTATGCCTTACATTTTGCATAGTTGCTATACTAATCAATATCACAGTAATTAAAATCACCCATGATTAATGGGCTAGCATTTTCTTAGGGCTTTGTTGTCTACAAAAGCATTTCACAGTCTATTTTTGAACTGCCCAGTAGGAGCAAACCCCAAACCACCAGGCTACCTTTTGTCCTTAATTTTCATCTGAACTATTCCTGTCTAAGGGAATACCTTGCCTGAGGACGTAGTTGGGGGTTTCCCCTTTTTGTATGAGAGGAAAAAGACCTTTTCTCTCAAAAGCAAAGACTGAAGCTGGAAACTAGGGATTTCCATTTTAATGTCCATTCATTGAATTCGCCTTCTCTCCATGCAGAAAGCCCCTGGGACGTGAGGACTCTGACAGGCCAAATGGATTGTTTGCTACCATAAAGCTGTACCTATTTGCATTATTTCTTTCCGTAAGACAGAGCTGTCAATGCTATTATTCTTCTCTTGTCTAATCAACCCTAAGCTGAGACTCTAAATCTTGAATT
Organism: Eumetopias jubatus; assembly: GCF_037043125.1. Classification (NCBI taxonomy): domain Eukaryota; kingdom Metazoa; phylum Chordata; class Mammalia; order Carnivora; family Otariidae; genus Eumetopias; species Eumetopias jubatus. The sequence continues at coordinate 78,009,521 of NW_028274819.1, forward strand.
CTAATCCTGGCACTAAGATTAATGCAATCATGGAAAATTGACATTTTAACTAAGCATAAAAAAATTAGCTTGTATTTTAGGAATTCCCTTAAGGAAACAGTAAGACAAGCAGTTACTTGCAATTACTTAAATGGGCTAAAGTGCTTAAAATAAATATTCTTTGCATTAGGTTATGTTTCTGATATCTCTTTATTTTGCATGAATTTCAGCAAGGGGTTTTGCACTTAATAGCTGATGAGAGAAAAATGATTGCACAAAAGCTTTTGAGGGGTTTTTGAGGATTGACTATACTTCATCAGAAAATACTTCATAAAGAATCTAAATTTATAATGCTAGATACAGTGCTTCTCATCAGGCATCGACGAATAGTCAAATTGGTAAATCTTAATTTCATTCTTTGTCTGCACATGATTTGCACATTTCTTTCCAGATTGTGCATACCTTTCCCTTCAGAATTCTTTTAAATGTTCTTTAAGAAAACAGAAATAATGTGGAAATGGTATAGCCTCTAGAGCTTTATTAACATAATTTTTGATAATTTGCTACAGAATTTTTATAGTTTAAGTGCAATACTATAAAGTGTGATCTATTCTGAATCTGAATGAACCTATAATTCATTCACCTATTTATTCAACATGTATATGCAGGCATTCTATGTTTGAATTGCTGTGGTTAAACTCTCTCATGGCTATTGAATTCTGGTTCCATGAAAATGTCACTGAAATACCTTTTGAGGCAAAGCTGTTAAGAGAAATTGTTAACTTGACAGTCTTAGTGGCATCCCTAAGTTGGGGCATCCCTAAATTGGCATATTCAGGACCCTCACAAGGTTTTAGCAGCTAGTTTTATTTATGTTTTTTAAGTTTGCTTTTAAATTCCAGTTAGTTAACATATAGGGTAATATTAGTTTCCGGTATACAAATTAGTGATTCAACACTTCCATACAATACCCAGTCATTCCATCAAGTGCATTACTTAATCACCATCACCTATTTAACCCATTCCCTGACCCACCTCCCCTCTGGCAACCATCAGCTTGTTCTTTATAGTTAAGAATCTGTTTCTTGGTTTGCATCTCTCTCTCTGTTTTTCCCTATGTTTGTTTGTTTTGTTTCTTAAATTCCACATATGAGTGAAATCATATGGCATTTGTCCTTCTCTGACTGACTTATTTCACTTAGCTTTATACTCTCTAGCTCTATCCATGTCATTGTAAATGGCAAGATTTCATTCTTTTTATGGCCAAATAATATTCCACTGTATACATAAATATATCACTTCTTTATTCATTCACCAGTTGATGGACATTTGGACTATTTCCATAATTTGGCTATTGTAGATAATGCTGTTATAAAAATTGAGGTGCATGCATCCCTTTGAATTAGTATTTTTGTATTCTTTTGATAAATACCTAGCAGTGCCATTACTGGATGATAGAGAAGTTCTATTTTTAACTTTCTGAGGAAACTCCATACTATTTTGGCAACTAGTTTTAGGTGGATCTTTCAAGGTAAGGGCTTGATTAGGATTGGGGTAAGATCATGACATGATAGTTGAGGACTGATGGACACAGCAAGATGAGAGTTTGGGTCAAGAGTGTAAACAGTCTTGGAGTCCTGGGAAGTAAGTTCTTTGATGCTTTTGAAAAACAATTTGATGCCCATTAAATGGTTTCCTGGGATTTTCCTGAAATGGATAATAAAGTCATTTGCAATCTTTGCCTTCCTGGGAAAGAGTTCCCTGGAAAAGACATGTTAGTTAGGGGAGTACAACTGTAAACTCACATCACTATTATCTATAAGCTACATGGGTATAGATGGCAAAACGACAAAAAAAATTACAAAAAACCCCACAAACTATGTACATAAGTAATTTAGAGAGCAGAATAAAGAATATGAAAGATAAAAACTAAGAAACAGCAATTTGGACTATTCATCTAAATAGCATAATAGCTACTATATGGAATTTTGGAGTGCTTTCAATCAGTTATTACTTTTAACACTTTCTCAATAAGGGTAGAAACTTAAACATTTTAACTCCATTTAGTTTGATTCTACATTTTGAATTCTGTCTACTTTTCAATTCTACATGTTTTAAGCACCACTTTCGGCACAGCTTCTTAGCCACGTGGCCCCACGCCACCTATGAATTTGAAAATGCGTGATGGGAAATGTGGCATAGAATATGGGGCTCACTTCAATGCATTTGCCTTCTCGCTGAGATTCTGGACGAATAGAAATAGAAATCCATTCTCAGATTTTCTATCTCCCTACCCCACTATCTAATGTGCATGAAAGCTAAATACATTGTCCTGTTATATAGTACTATATCCCAGTGCCAGTCCTGTGTTTGGCCCATGGACAGTGGTCAATAAAATATTTCTTGAATAAATAAATCCATGATTCTGCTGCCAAACCTTCATTAAATCTAATTTAAGAAATTGTACCCTGAATTTTCTGCATTTTTCCCTTACTCTTTCTTATGTGTTTCATGTTACTAGAGGTACAGCAGGTAAATTGGGTTTAAGTCAATTTATTCCATTCGGTGGGCAATTGTTGCTAGTTTAGGGATGAACATAGAGCCCAATTTGGGCCCTTTATATCCCTGAGATCTTGGCTCAAGCTGTTATTTTTTTCCCATGTTGTAAGCTGGCAGAATGTTGAGCAGATCTGCCACAGTGATCATGTCACTTTGAAGGGAAACACTCTTCTGAAAATGAAGGCAATGCATGGAAGAACAGAGTTCACCGATCAATACAGCTGGGTCCTCATGCTGCTTTTAGATCCTGAATCAGCCATGCCTGAAGGACTTTCCAACTTTATAAGCCAATAGATTTATTTGAATGCTTACATCAGTCTTAATGGAATATTTATGAGGATAAAATGAAATAATATGATTAAAATTGCCCTAAGTAATACACAACATAAACCAGACATGCAATGAATATTTGTTTCCTTTTTAAAATTCCTTCTTTAGTACTGTCTTTTACCCTGCTCCTAGAACACTGGTATTTTCTCAATATTAATTTAGACCACTGAAATAATCACACAGACAACATAAAATTTTGTTTCTATAGGGAATTAAGTCAGTGGGTATAACTTAAAATCCATTTTCCCCAAATCCCTTATTTACATTAAAGAATCTGAAGATCAGATCTGAAACAAATAACGCAACATATTTTAAGAAAAAAGAAAAAGAAGAAGATAGCAGGAAAGGAAGAATGAAGGGGAGTAAGTCAGAGGGGGAGACGAACCAGGAGAGATGATGGACTCTGAAAAACAAACTGAGGTTTCTAGAGGGGATGAGGGTAGGAGGATGGGTTAGCCTGGTGATGGGTATTAAAGAGGGCACATTCTGCATGGAGCACTGGGTGTTATGAACAAACAATGAATCATGGAACACTACACCAAAACAAATTATGTAATATATGGTGATTAACATAACAATAAAAAAAAAGAACCTGAAGATCAGAAAAAAAAAAAGAAACTGAAGATCAGAGAATAACTTGATAATAGATATAAAAATAGTTGCAACTGACCCAGGAATTGAATCTTGGTCTGTTTTTTGAATGAAAGCCGCTTCCACTAGTTCTGTTACTATATGCTTTTTACTTTGCATGTTGATACAATTTTTTCTTTATTTTGCAGGCTTTTAAAAATATAATCATCTCCCAACCCCTCACCATAGAGAAAGATTAAATTATAATATCCTTCTCTAATAATCTATCAACAATAATTTATTAATCATCTATTGGGGAGCTGAACTGTGTTAGGCTCTGAGGATGAGCATAAAACATTCTTAATTAAGTAACAGAGTCGGTACTTATAGGAAAAGCAGCAAATAATAATAACAATCACTGTTTGCCTCCAAACATATATCTTTCTGATTTCCCATATTAAAACCTCTCGCTGTGTCTCTCTCTCAAATAAATGAATAAAATCTTTTAAAAAAACAAAACAAAACAAAAAAACCTCTGGTGAAGGTGAAGTGCCCATATTGGTAATGGGCAACTCCAGCTTCCTGTTCACAGCTTATTGAACCAAGAGTGTTCATCTGACCCAAGCTGGGCCAATTGTATTCTCTTTTTCTCAGGAAATTGAACTCAAGGATACTTAGAGATCGAGTCATTTAATGATCTGGAGCTGGTCCTCTAAATCACATGTTGTTGAGGTACATATTAGTTTAGGACAGTTTATCTTTCTTCTGGCTACTTGCTCAAAGTACTGGTGTATTCACTTTTTGATGAGAATTTGTCTTTGGATCCATTTAGGCATTCAAACAACCATAACACCCTTTGAATTAAAATTTGTGACATATCAACTAGACCAAGGATTATTTTCCTTTGTGATTAATGACCAAGAAATTACACTTTTGCTGAGTTGAGCACTTAGAAGTAGGTGGCTCATACACAAGGCCTTTTTGTGTAGAGGCAGAACTTTATTTCCCATGGGAAGAAGGTTCGGACTCAAAGCCAATCATATTAATAAATTTATGGATGTATAAGATGCTTAATAATTGTCATATGGAAGTATTAATTTTAGATTATATTGTGGATTTTTAATGGGCTGAATAAACTAATTTTCACCTGGAAAACAAGGGTTGTATATTGCTTTTATTTTCAGAGCATTAAGGATGAAAGTTGACCTACTTTATGCTCAGGAGAATTCTTTGCATTGGATATTGAAACTTTATGTGTATTTGAGGGGAAGGGAAGAGAACTCTTTTCATCACTGAGAAGCCGTCTTAACCAGGAAAACAATTCTTTATTTAGTTTAAATCCCCTGCTTAATCAAAATTTAACAAAAAGTTCCCAGTGGTCCCCAGGGTTTTCCTCCAATTCCAGTGGATATAATGTATTCTCTGATAATCTTTATTCCCCAGTGGAAGAGGCTAAAATATTATAAGGATGGCTGATAAGTCAAAGCTTCATATAAAACAAAGTTGTGGAAAAGTCAAGACACAATATATAGGCAGAAAAAGCAGATATGCAAACATAAAGATGAGTATTCTGACACCAACTGGTATACTGGAATTCAATGCTGGCACTAACCAACTGATGTTAACACAAACCCCATGAATTAAGGGCAAGACTGCCCTCCCTTCAGACACCAGCTACACGAGGATTTACCAGAATATCCACTCTTCTTGTTAACTGTCTACAAATTTGAGGGTTCCCAAGACCCCCTCAGATTCAATAACTCACTGGAAATACTTACAGGACTCAGGAAATTGCTATGCTCATGACAGTCTTATTATAAAGGGTATATATCAAGTCCAGCCAAATAAAGGGACACATAAGGCAAGGTCTGCAAAGGTCCAGAATGCAGAGCTTCTGTGCCCTCTCCCCATGGAATCAGGGTGCATGACCCTTCTAGCACATCAATGTGTTCAACTAGGCTGTGATTGATTGAATCTTTGGCCATGTGATTGAAGTCAACCTCCAGCCCCTTATCTTTCCCAGATGTTGGGAGGTTGGACTGACATCAAGTAGCTCAAAGCCCTAACCTTCTAACCATATGATTCGCTCTTCTGGTATAACCAAATCTCATCCTGATTCATCTCTTTAACATAAACTCAGGTGTGGTTCAAGGGCTAACCATGAACTCATGTAACTCAGGAAATTCCAAGGATTTAGAGGTTATCTTCCAGGAACCAGAGGCAAAGACCAGATAAATCCTTTATTAGACAACAAAGAGACTGGGTAGATTTTCAGAGACGCAGAGAAAAGATTCCATTAGAGGAAATACTGGTAGCCTCATGAGACTCTGTTCTTTATTTTTTGATATTAGATTATCTACAAGGTCAAAAACTTCTCCCCTAGTTAGTTTCCATTCCTTGCAATCAAGGTATTCCTCTTATTTAGTAGAAATTTGTAGAAAAACAAACAAGCAAACAAACAAGACTGAGCTGACACTGAAATAATTTATAGGGCTTTTAATTAGAAGTTCCAGGAATGTTCCAGATAGGGGAAAACAGAATGAGCAAATATATTAAGATTAGTAAACATGGAATGTATGACCAGTTCCAGGACTTCTTTTATAGTAATAATGTCTTTTTCAGGTCCTGGAGAAACTAAACAAACAAACAAACAAACAAACAAAAAAACTAGTCTGTCTCAAGAAATTTAGGAAGTTTTATGAAGCCTTTCTGGGTATTACGAGTTCTGGGGCTCTTGATAATCTCCAGACTAGCTTCAAAGTAAGATAGTGTAATTAAGGTTTGAATAGAAAGGGATTTTAAAAACAGCCAAAAAAAAAAAAAAAAAAAGAGTAAAAGCTTTATTTTAATACATCCTTTCACAGTATTTTCCTAAACTTAGCAATATTGCAGCATATTTTTTTTTTTAAAGATTTTATTTATTTATTTGAGAGAGAGAGAATGAGAGATAGAGAGCACGAGAGGGAAGAGGGTCAGAGGGAGAAGCAGACTCCCTGCTGAGCAGGGAGCCCGATGCGGGGCTCGATCCAGGGACTCCAGGATCATGACCTGAGCCGAAGGCAGTCGCTTAACCAACTGAGCCACCCAGGTGCCCGCAATATTGCAGCATATTGACAGATAACAGTATTTGATCAGAATTCTAGAAATCATTATCAGGAAAAATGAGAAAATTGGGTTTGTCTCTAATTTTTGCCTTTAACTTTCAAATATTTGTCCTGGAACATCCCCTCCTTTTGAACACCCATTTCCTGATGAAATTCAGCTCAAAATCTTGACACTTGAATAATTTCCTGCTCGTGCTCCCATTGAGCATCAATGTTTCAGTGAAATATATAAATTATTGATCCTCCACAGCAGTGACGAAAAGTGAAGTAAAGACTCTTCAAGACAACATAGCAGGTTATTAGAGATCTCTGTGTGTAAAAGTTAAGGAATAGCAAGATGCAATGGTAGCTCTGTAGTTTGGGAGAAAAATAGGAAAAAAATTATCAGTCAGTAGTATTTGACATTAGATTCCTAACTAAGGAGAGGATCCAGAATGTTTCTCCACTGCATCTGAAGTCATCTCATTAGAAACTGGGAACTACATTAAGCTCACAGTCTTGAGTAAAACAATGGGAAAAAGCATTTCAAGAAATAATAGAAAACACACACAAAAATGTTGGGTAGAGTAGAATGTTAGAAACTTTGAAAGCCAACCAGATGATTTAAACTTGGTATGATGCATGTATAATAGTTTTCCCCTGGAGTAACTAATTAAAGTAATTTTAGGATCAGCCTAGAATGAACATGAAGGTTGGATTAACAGGGAAGACAAAGGACAGCAACAGATTAAATGGTTGCAGAAGGTTGGATAAATTTGTGAAAATGTATTCTAGGAAGATATAGTAATGATGAAGTTCAGAGTGTAGGAAACGGAGGTGATTTTAATAAAGAATGATATCTTTTTCTCCAAGTAGTAATTACTATAATTATCAGTAACAATTATTTCCCCATAAATCTAGTTTTGTCTGGATACTTCTGCCTGCTGAGACTCCTCTGGTTCCTTAATGCTTCCTCTCTAGGAAAAATAATTTATGCAGTAGCTAAAAGGCTTTTTAAGCATGTTCAGGTTATAGGGCAAGTATAAGCAGTCTGTGAAGGCAGCTAGGCATGATGGACATATTCCAGTACATTTTTCTTCAATCATCTGCCTAATGAGATGGCAATCTTGTTTTCCTTCTCTGCCTGTCCTTTTTGCTCTCCATTTTCTTTCAGGACAAACTCAAGGGTAGAAGATTTTGGAATTGCTTATAGTCCTTAGAATATAGGATAATCTGGATGCACCAGTAGGGGAAAAGTAGGTTATTTATAACTCCAAGACCCTGAGAATTTTATATATAGTATAAGTGCCCTATGTAAGAAGTTTCTGCATTTTTATTATAATTCTTAAATAAAATACTAATTGAAATGACTACAGTCCAGAAGCCAAGGAGACCAATTATTGTAGCCCAGCTTACAAATATGGTATAATAAAAGAAGAATTTCTCTATTTTTTTCTCTCTTTAAATTTACTTTGACCTTTCTCCCTTTCGTTGATTATTGTAATTTCTGTATTTCTGTCCATAACATTAAAATGTTACTATTTTCTAATTGGCACTCTTCTTGAATGATATCTGGAATTTTTAGAACCATGAATTCCACAGTTCTCTTTTAAATATGCAGGTAAGTATAAGAATTAGGCCTGTAAATAGAACATTATTCTTCAGTTTAGGATGATAAAATAACATGCAATTACTTATTAGGTATATGTTGTGTTTTATTGGCTTTGATATAATTACACTAACTCCATACTTTTTCTGACAATTGTTTCTTCAATGTATCTGTGTGTGTCTATGCAAGTCTTTCTACAGTGTCCTTGGAATTTGTAGAATGTGGAATATTTCATAATGGAACATGTGCATGCCCCAATCCACTTACCAAAGATTAATGCTTACAGGCATTGTTCTGTACCCTGAAGACATATTAGAAAAAAAAAAAACTGGCAGGGAGGGGGTGGTAATTTCTGACAGGAACATTTTGTCAGTCGCAATAATCAAGAGGAAATATTAGGTGGAGAGTCAGGAAAACTAGCCATCAATGTGTAGACAATCCCAAAATGTACAATATGCCAACGTTCTTCACAACTTTTAAATGTCTCTCTGGAAATTTTGAAAGTGAAATTATTTATCATTACTAATCCTGCAACCTAACCCTGTTTAATTCACGCAGAGCATTTATTGCGCAGTTTTATTATACACTGAATTTTTTTAAAAAAGTAACTACTGCATCATCTGAAGAAAGATTGCCTTTTTTTTCAGAATTTTCCCAAGTTTTAACTACATTTTAGAAAATTGTGTTTCTGAAAGCAACATTGTTTGTGGTATTTGTTTTGTTTTGTTTTTTCAAATTATAACTTACCTTTATTCTTTTTTATTAAGTTCAATTAGCCAACATCTAATACATCATTAGTTTTTGATGTAGTGTTCAATGATACATTAGTTTGAACCTCCACACAATTCATCTTCATCAGCCTCTATCAGTCGCTACCACATTCATAGTAATTCTATGAATAGGTTCAAATGTCTGAATATTCTATTTGCTTTTAAGTGTAGTTGTACCTGAGAATTTATATATTAAAGTGTGTGTCATATTATTATAAATTTCTTTCTGCTGGCTGCTTCCCTTCCAATATTCCCTTTACCCGGTATACTCCCATACTCTTGCTGCTATGAAAGGTGGCTGCTAACTGCTCAAAGACATCCCTTTAGAGAATTGCCTTTGGCTGAAATGGAGATCCTTCAACCCCTGCTATAGTCTGAATGTTTGTATTTCCCTCAAATTTATATGCTTAAATCTCAACACCATGTGATGGTATTAGAAGATGAGCCCTTTGGGTGGTGCTGAGGGTGAAGCCCTCATGAGTGGGTTGAGTGCCCTTAGCGTCTCTTTGTAAAAGAGACCCCAGACAACTTCCTGTCCACAGTGTCAGGATGAAGTTGAGAAGTCTACAACCCTGAAAGAGATCCCTCATTTGGCCATGCTTGTACTCTGATCTTAGACTTCTAGCCTCCAGAACTGTGAGAAATAAATTTCTGTTTATAAGCTACCTAATCAATGGTATTTTGTTATAGATACCTGAACAGTCTAAGACAAATCCCCAGAGAAAGTTCTCGGCCAATGACTGGCTGCCACTGAGGTTAAAAAATCCAGCCTCATTTCTTTACGCATGACCAGTTCTGTTGTGTCATGCTTTGACTATCCTGTCTAATATGGTAGCCACTAGCCATATGTGGTTACTTAAACTAATTAAAATTAAAATTTCTGCTCCTTGGTCTTACTGACTACACTTTATGGGCTCAAGAGCCACATTTAGCCAGTGGCTACTGTTTAGGACACTGTAGATATGGGGCATTTCCATCATAACATAAAGCTCTATTGCTCAGTGTTACTCTAGAACACTGTTGCCCAATAAAAATATAATGCGAACTATGCCTGAAAGTTAAAATTTTCTAGCAGCCATATGAAAAAAGTTAAAATAAGGAAACATGTAAAACTAATTTGAATAGTATTTTTATTTACCCAATGTATCCAAAATATTATCATTTAAATATGTTACCAATATCAAAATTATCGTTGATTCATTTCACATTGTCTTTTCAAAATAAGCCTTAAAACTATGGTATGTATTTTAAACATAGCATATGTTCATTTGACAGCTAAATCTTCATCAGAAATACTTGATCTGTATTTATATTTCATGAAATTTACAGTTGAAAAGTAGACTGACATACTCCAGTTTTTCTGAGCATGCTTAAAAGTTTTTCAATAATTGAATGGAGACAATTTTAAAATTTAACTTAATTAAAATAAAATCAAAGAAAAAATTCAATTCCTTTGTCATATCAGCCATAGTCAAGTGTACAACCAACACAGATATCTAGTGGCTGTTGAATCTTATAACACAGTTCCAGAGCTCCTCTTAGTATGGGGCTGAAGCCTGATTCCAGCTGAGACGACATCTTAATTTAACTCCTACTTTTGCCCTATCACGCTTCCCTCACTTCCCTGCAAGGGCTCCCTCAATAAATTACATGTACATGAGTCCCTGTGCCAGATTCTGCTTCTAGGGAGCCTGACCTAAGACATTAATTTTTTATTTAACTCATTTTACCATTAATGCATTACACTTGTTTATACATATATCCACATTTATATTAGCTATACACTTCATTTCAAGAAGTAAAGGGGAAATTTTCAAAATATTTTTATTTTCTTAGAAGGCAATAGGTCTGATACTCTGAGACCCACTTTGTTACAAATATAAATGTGAGTTTATATGCTTATGTTTTTATTTCAGTATATTTTATCTGTAGAGCATATCGATTAGGAGATTTTCAGATATTTACTGAAATATAAACATTATTAATATTAAAACATAAAATTGCTAGCAATAATATTTTGTTACTGTCAGAGGCATTAAATACACAGCGGCACTGCTGACCATCTTTTTGAGCAATCAAACCACAAATTAATTCCAATAATCAAAAGTAAGGATCCAGGATTGGTTAGGTCTTCCCCCCACCAACAAGCTCAAAATCAAATTGTAACAATTGTTGATGTGGCATTTTATAAGCAATTTACAATAACTGAAAGAGGGACATTTTATTCTCAGTAATTATACTCATCACAAAAATGCCTGTGAACAGAAGAGAAAAAAGAAGGGGCAGATGATTTGAAGCAGGTTATGGAAAAGCAAAAACCTGAGCCATTTGGGAAAAAATGGAATCAGCTCCGACTAACACTAGAACAGCCCTAGTAGTAGTCAAGACTCACTTCTTACCTCTTGAATGTGTCTATTCATAATTATTTTCTTTTGTTCTAACATATAAGGAAAAAGTGTGGGTGCAGTGAACAGGGTTTTGAAGCCCATCACTTAAACCTGTTTGTACCTCAGCCTTTTTAATTTTTTTTTTAAGATTCATTTATTTATTTTAGAGAGAGAGAGAGAGAGAGAGGGAGAGAGGGGCCAGGCACAGAGGGGAGGGGCAAAGGCAGAGGGAGAGAGCTAATCTTTTTTTTTTTTTAAAGATTTTATTTATTTATTTGAGAGAGAGAGAATGAGAGATAGAGAGCACAAGAGGGAAGAGGGTCAGAGGGAGAAGCAGACTCCCTGCTGAGCAGGGAGCCCGATGCGGGACTTGTTTCCGGGACTCCAGGATCATGACCTGAGCCGAAGGCAGTCGCTTAACCAACTGAGCCACCCAGGCGCCCGGGAGAGAGCTAATCTTAAACGGACTCCTCACTGAGCACACAGAGCCCAATGTGGGGCTCAATCTCAGGACCCTGAGATCACAACCTGAGCTGAAAACAAGAGTTGGCAGCTTAAAATGACTCTGCCACCCAGGCGCCCCTATACCTTAGTCTTATAATCAAAAGGAGATAACAAGGGGCGCCTGGGTGGCTCAGTCATTAAGTGTCTGCCTTCAGTTCAGGTCATGATCCCAGGGTCCTGGGATCGAGCTCCGCATCAGGCTCCCCCGCTCAGCGGGAAGCCTGCCTCTCCCTCTCCCACTCCACCTGCCTGTGTTCCCCCTCCTGCTGTGTCTCTCTGTCAAATAAATAAATAAAATCTTTAAAAAAAAAGGAGATAATAAGAGCTGTTGTAGAGTTGCTGTTTTTTTTTTTCTTTAATGTGAGAACTACGTGTAACAATTTATGTTAAATTACACCTACATTGTTGCCTAGAGAATTCACTGAGTAGTGATACAGGCAAAGTGAGCACTTGGGCTTTCAGGAAAATAGGCTCTATCTACCAAGAAGGGATAGAGATTGTAATAACTTGGCAAGATTTTTAAAATCTCTGTAACTTTCTCTAAGTCTCAGAGAGAGGAAAACCTTGAGAAATGGGTTGGTATGGCTCTTAAAAAGAACATAACGGTAAACAAGGTAGTGCAAGTCACCGGGATCGGCTCACTCTGTGGACCTCTTTGAGGGGCTCAGGAAGGGAATAACTCTAGAGATAGAGAAGACATTGAGCAGATACGTGTACCGTGAGGGAGCATTGACGTGATTGGTGCTGTTGGAATTCAATGGGTGAGAAGCGGATGAAGGGCATTTAAATGAAATTGTTGACCCAGAGACAGTCAATTTATGGAGGCTAGTGATGATTATAATTCTTAACGTCTTATGTCAAATAACAAAATTGGCTAGTTTGTGATATTCATGACAATACTGTACCTCTGAGCTCATCTGAACTTACCTATGAGTTATGCCATCACAAAGAGGCTGCCTGACCTTCCTGTAAATGTGAATTCGGGAGCAACCATCTGGTCACTGCCAGAAAAGGCTGTGCCAACAGAGCATTTTGTAACTCATGGGGGTGTTGCAAATTCAGTCATGATGTGTAGTCACACGGGCAGGCAAGTCATTCTCCAACAGCATGGGACATCTGCCACTTGGCTCTGGGAATATATTGAAGACATTGATGGGCATATGCAGTTCCAGAACGGGTAGATTCTACAAATAAGGGAACATTTTATGGGATAGGGTTTTTATTTACCTTTTATTGGAAGTTTCATTATAAAACACAGTTGGATAAAAACTGCTAGCAGTAAGCCTACAAAAATATTCACCGATGACTGCTCAGGAAATTCCTTTGGTTCTTGTTCTTTCCCTTGACTCTTATTTTTAACCCTAAATCATGTAGTCTGGTAGAAAAATTCTTTTATAGTGTCAATATATTCAAAGCTGAGTAGTAATGATTTTTAACCTATTATTTTGGGGTTGTTATTAGTAAGTTACAAATCTGCAATTCTGCCAAATTTTTAAAGATGATAAAGGATGTCACTATTATATCTGAAGAGTAAAATGTCTCTGTAACTACAATCTGCTTTAGTCTATGTAAGCATTTACAGTTTTCTAATAACAGATTTTTTAAAAACACCATGATAAATGTCTTTATATAGTAACTCACATAATCCTCCCACCAGCTCTACAAGGAGTGTAGAGTACTAATTATGAACACAGTCTCTGGAGTCAAAGTGTTTGGCTTGAATTTTGGTGGCTCTCTTTGCATTTGCTATTCCCTTTTACTGATTTTTCTTCCCCAAGATTCCACATGGCTTCCTGTGTCCCATCCTGAGATTTCTACTCAAACTTCACTCTATCGGTATGGCCTTCCCTGACTGTCCTATACCAATCGCACCCCAGTACCTTCTCCCCTCACCTCTTTTTATCCAGAGCCTTTGTTGTCATTTAATATACTTCATTTTTATGTGTTTGACCATTGTCCATCTCCTTTTAGTAGATTATAAATTCCACAAGGTCAATGACTTTTTTTTATAATTCCATCTTTCGTAGTTAAAATTATGCCTCCCTTAGCACACACAAAAAGTTGTTGAAAAAAATAAATGAATAAATAAATTTTCTCTAGCACTAAAAAAATTTTATTGTCTTTTTCTATTATCCTATTATGATAAGTACTTACGGTGTGGTTTCAATTTAGAGCTACAGGCATACATGATTTTGTAAGCATAAAAACACTTTGTATAAAATCAAAAGGTTATTTTCCTAAGCATTCCGATCAACTGCCATTACACAAAGAGATGCCATTATGATTTTAATCGCTGATCCTTCTGATGTAGAAACCTGCCAGTCTCCTTCTGTTTCCAGTTCATTGGGTGAGTCTTCTATTTTTCTTCTTAGTTCTCTTAGTTTCATATTTTACTCACAGAAAATGTGCATATATCCATTTCCTAAATAATTATTTTAATGAAAACTTATCTCTGCCTTATCTGAAGAACACTGCCGGATCCTTCCTGCTGCCAATGCTTCTCTTGTCAGTATTGCTCTCTTCAGTGTAGTTGCTGAACGATGAGTTTTCTTTCTTCTTTTGTAACTTTGAACTGTCATGACCATGTTACACAGTTCCAGAATCGGTTTTTCCCATGTGTTTACTACTTGGAGTTCACGGTCACATACTCCCATCTTCAATAAGCCACTATTTTCCAGTGTATACTCAATAGGAACAATCGGACAGAAACTTACATAAAGTATATTAAGAAGTTCATATTCCATTTTGGCATGCAAACACACGAAAAACTGAAATAATAGAATTATGTAAAGTGTTTGCTGGGAACACATTAGGAGAGATTAATCAATTACGCACATGGGTATAACGGGGGTGAAAGAAGGTATTATAGGATGCAGATTTATAAAATTCTAGAGGTGATGACATTTGATTTGCCCTTCAAATTTAGATAGCGGCATATGCATATGAAAGAGTGAGAGTGAAGGGGCGCCTGGGTGGCTCAGTTAAGTTAACTAAGTTAAGCCTTCGGCTCAGGTCATGATCTCAGAGTCCTGGGATGGAGCCCCGCATGGGGCTCCCTGCTCAGTGGGGAGTTTGCTTCTCCCTTTGCCCCTGCTCATGCACGTGCAGTCTCTTTCTCAAATAAGTGAATAAAATCTTAAAAAAAAAGTGAGAGTGTGAAGGCATAGCAGATAAAGAAAACAACATGAGCAAACCTTATTTATAGATTATAGATAATTATAAAATAGCCAATGCAATGCCTGGCACATAATAATACTGGTAATTTTATTAATATAATTATTTCCATCAATATACTAGCAGTTCGTATAACAGAGCTGGGATTCTAACTCAGAGTGTGAGTTCAGGCTGTAGTATAATTTCAGATCCTATGATTTTAGGCATCCTGCTGTATTACCTCCTCATCCTGATATGTTAATACATAATTGTATTAACATCCTTGCTACTGAAATCTTGATGTTTTTGTCAACATCCCAGCTGAAACTAGCCCTGGTATCTCTGAATAGCAATGTTTAAAAAAAGGTTAGGACATTTAAATGATAAAGATTTTTTGAGAATAATTGCTACTACAATTGATACAATAACTTGGGGATACTATAAAAAATAAGGATATTTCCCTGATGTGAGCAAGTCTTCCTTGTTTTCTCATTTGGCAATGTGTTGTCATGAGCGATAGAAAGGACATTTCAATCCCTTCTGTTAGAAAGAATAATTTCCTGTTTGTAATCTATGTTAATAATTGATTCCTATTTAAAGTATGATACTTTCCATATAATATCTTTAATATTTCATTGATAGCTCAGAGGTATTAATTCATGTTTCAGATTGTATTTTCACAACTCTGCAAATTTGAGGAGATATCTCAAACTGATTCAGTTCAGTGCTGCTTGAGTATAAGGTTAGATGAATATTGATCTAATAATCTTTGTGGGGGAAAACTTAGCCATTGATAAAGGAAGAAGCTGTTTATAATGGGACAATGTGGTTGGGTCCAAGCAAAGTTTCAGGTCACTGAATGACTTTGCTCTCCCTGGACAAATGAAACTGTGATGTATTGATTGCTTTCCATGGGGAGGTATTTACAGCACCAAACCAAGAAAGACAGTTAGTAAACGAACTGTTTTTAGGTGATGTGCAGTCTTCACTCAAGTCCCTGAAAGATTTCTAGGTACCATGTGGCTCTTTGCAGCTCTTTGGTCATTGAAGCACACAGTGTTCACTAACATGGGATTTGGGAGGTCCAGCAAAGCTACTTCCATTTCTGTTTCTGTGGAGTTTTAAGTTTGGATTCCACTGACCTCTTCTTTTATAAGGCCTCTTTTTGCCTTCCTTTCCCAGACCAAACCCCAAAATCAAAAACAGCAATTTTATTAACCTATCCAGCATAGTACTATTGACATAAGGTAAAGGAGGGAATTGTAGCTTATTTCTTTTTTTAAAATACAAGATGTAAAATCTATAATTGTCTTCCTTCTGATTGTTTTTGTGGTCTTCAAACTACAAAATAGCTCTCTTGACTTTTGTTATCCATATAAATACAGACGTAGTTAAGATTTATTTTTTCTGTGTGTTATTCAAACATATTGGTTTTCTCCTTTCCAGCCTAGAAGAATGATGAGGCCAACTAAAGGTGAGGAATGTGAGAGAAATTAATATTGATCATGGAAAAGTGCTAGAACAATATCTTCTGCAAGTGTAGCTCAGGCTTAGGGGCACAAGAGCACTTGGCTCCAGGGGTCCCAGAAACACCAGGTTTAGCCACTTGCCACTGACAAAATCCAAAGACAGAGAAATGAGTGGTGGTGGAACAAGAAAGGAATTTATTTCAGTGGGGCCAGCACTGGGAAGACAGCAGAATGAGATCTCAAAGACTGTCTCCACAGTGCCAAAAATGCTTCCAGGTTTATATAAGGAAAATGTGGGACAAAGTGGGTGTTACAGATAGGGGGTCAGTAAAGGTCAAATCAATCATTGTCTTGGAGTCAGTCATGGGCGGAGTCTTGCTGGCTGTGGGCAGTCCTTATGCTTGAGGCGGTAGTTTCTGGTCCGATCAGGGGATGCAGTGTCTTCAGGGTCTTCCACCTGAGCCAGGAGACAAGCTAGAAAGAAAAACCCAACTAGAAAGTTTGAGATCAAAATGGAGACGACTGAAATCCTCTTTCACATGCTCAGGATGGTAAGGAAAGGGATAAAGGAAGGGAAAAATGCATTTTGTTCTGTTGTCCTTTCAGGTGTTGTTCATCTATTTGCTTTTTTTTTTTTAATCAAAAGGTATTTTTTTTTTCAGTTCTTTCCCACCATTTTTATTTTTGTCACGGAGTGAAATATACCTAGATCTTTTTACCAATTTCTGCTTAATACTTGGAACTGTGTGAAAACCAGTATACTTTGGTTTGAAAATGATTGTAAGTAGGAGATGTTAATGTGTAAAAAAGGAAGAAAAGATTGAGAAAAAGAAACTTTTTGCAATGCACTTGCTAAGATGCAGCTAAAATTTAGTTCGGACAAAATAGAGTAACAAATTCTGAGAAGCTCTTAAAAAATTTAAAATTCTGCAGCAAACAATCAGTTGCAAATAAATTTGGGAGTTATTACAAAACTATTCCCCATGGCTTGAAATTCACTATAATTCTATATTGAAAAAAGCAAGCAGAATTCTAGAGAAATACAGTATAAATCAAATAAATGTTCTTATTGTATCTAAAGTAGTTAGACTTCAACTGGAGTACCATAAAATATAGTGCACATGATACTTGAAGAAAGATGTAATTGTCTATAAAGGTGTAACACAAAGTTGACTGGGTCTTGTGTGAGGAACATGGGAGTTTTTAGAATAATCAAGGGAGGAATTTTTGCTGATACACAGGACATATTTCAATTTTAGTCAGCAATTAATTGAATTGAGTCTAACTAGCTATGTTTCATTGATCTTGATATGGAAGCTAGTTTCTAAAGAGTTGAGGTTTTTTTTATGTTAATGACAAAAAAATTGATTTGGAACCTTCCATCAAGACTTTTTAGAGAGCCCATCTTTGATTGCATCACCCCTTTCAGTCTTTTCCTATGATTTTTGTTGTGTGTACCTTCTACTCTATGAATCATCTTATTATTTTGCATCCTTCTGTAATCTGCCCACTTTAATGAAAACCTAATCCAAAAAGGCCTCATGAGCATAAGAAACCTTTTGGGGTATGTTGCGAGGATGTTAATACTGAACAATTTTAGTCAGTAATAAAATAAGTTGATAATGAAACAGAACACATTGCAATAAAGCTGGGATAGAGTTAAGGCACAGTCATTTGTCTTAATTTGTTAAACTACTCTACCTGATGCAAATGCAACAAAGTAATGTACATGTCAATTTCCTTCCCTCTTCCTGGATTCTTTGTTATAACTGCAATTAACTCTGGTCAATAATATTTTGGTGTTGCAAATATTTTCAAAAAATGGGTAAGACTTTAGTATCATTTGAAAGTTTGGGGGACTTTTCCTGTTCCCTTCCTCCTCTGATGTTAGTTACACTTCCTTTTGTAGACCTACAGTTCTCTTCCAAAGCTGAGGTAGAGGCTGACATTTTTTTTTTTTAAAGATTTTATTTATTTATTTGACAGAGAGACAGAGAGAGAGCATGCAAGTAGGCAGAGCAGCAGGCAGAGGGAGAGGGAGAAGCAGGCTCCCTGCCAAGCAGACAGCTGGACTTGGGGTTTGATCCCAGGACCCTGGGATCATGACCTGAGCTGAAGGCAGCGCTTAACCAACTGAGCCACCCAGGCACCCCGAGACTGAAATTTTTGATAACAAATTGGCTACAACAGTCTGAGGGTGGCAGTGATCATGGCTAATCTTTCTTCATGTAGTTCTTAGCCCTGTGTAGGGAAACCACTTAGTCATGGAGATGCTTTCAGGAGCAAGGTTCCATAAATAACAAAACTTTCAGAGTCAATCAGTATGACACAGGCAAAGTTTGTGTTAAAGCTCTTGCTAGAAAACCACTTTACTCATTATAACTGTAGGGCAATACAGTGTAGTTCTCTGATGGGCTTCAGCTGGGATTAAAGCGTCCACCTTGAAAAAACAAGGGAGAGGGCATCTCTGAAATTCCTTTTAACATCTGGGCATACTCACATCACCTGGAAGATGATTATACATCAATCTCAATATTGACTGGAAAACAGAACTACTTCCAGCAGCAGGCAGAATTGTGACCCCCAAAGATGGCTACATCTCAGTCCTCAGAACCTGTGAATATGTGAAGTAGCAAAGAGAAATTAAGGTTGCAGATGGAAGTATAGATGCCAATCAGCTAATCTTAAAATGGCAAGTGTCCTGGATTTTGCAAGTGGGTCTTCAGTAATCATAAGCATCCTTAAAAGTCGAAGAGGGATTTGAAAGGGAGAGTCAGTAGGAAGGCAGAATGAGGGTTCAGTCTGATGTTGTCGGCTTAGCTGACCAAGGAAAGGGCCATAAAGTCAGGGAAAACAGGGGCACTCCAGAAGTGGAAGAGGTAAGAAAATGAATTTTCCTTTAGAGCCCTGGAAGGAATGTAGCCCTGCTGATATGTTG
Organism: Eumetopias jubatus; assembly: GCF_037043125.1. Classification (NCBI taxonomy): domain Eukaryota; kingdom Metazoa; phylum Chordata; class Mammalia; order Carnivora; family Otariidae; genus Eumetopias; species Eumetopias jubatus. Next base: position 78,028,872 of record NW_028274819.1, read on the forward strand.
AGGTTAGCCCATTAAGAACCATGTTGGATGACTGATCTACAAAACTGTAAGGTGGTAAATTTGTATTGTTTTAAGGTACTCATTTTGTGACAAATTGTTACAGCAGTGATAGAAAACTAATATACTGCCCCCAACTTCATCTCTTTGTTTTAATCACTCATTTAAACTGAAATTTGACATGAATCCACTTATTATGGGAATCATTCATTTATGGTTTGGCTGGAGAGTCCTTTTGGAAATTTTGTTCTTTTCTTTAAAACCTAATCAATCAAAAACTTCTTTTTTTTTAAAGATTTTATTTATTTGACAGAGAGAGACACAGTGAGAGAGGGAACACAAACAGGGGGAGTGAGAGAGGGAGAAGCAGGCTTCCTGCCAAGCAGGGAGCCCGATGCCGGGCTCAATTCCAGGACCCTGGGATCATGACCTGAGCTGAAGGCAGATGCTTAAGGATTGAGCCACCCAGGCGCCCCTCAATCAAAAACTTCTAATAAGCATAATCAGTGGTGTGGTATCAGGCTAATATTTACTTATTTTTTTCTTTGGTGTGTGCCAGACTTAAAACTTTATTATTAGTAGTAGCTGATTGGCATCTTTGTGAAAATCCATATAGTTCTTCCTAGCTTACCCTGTACAAGGTACTCCTCAAAATCCTCTAATAAACTAGTTTACTTAGTTGATTAAAACTCTATGAAAGTTTCCTGTTTTTCTCCATCAGAACTACCTACTTTTACTAATTAATTCATTGGTATTTCTAATATAGTACCTTCCACAGTCATCTACTTTGTAGAGCAATTTACTTTCCAAATATCTCAGAGATACTAATGCATGCAACACCACTATGCAGACAGAGAAAAAGATACTTAAATGTATTGATCAACAGGTGCTTGGTTACACTGTAAGATATCCCCAAATCTTGGTATCTTACAAATGACAAGGTTTATTTCTCACTCATGGTAAATTTCCCTCATGGAAACATTACCCGTAGTTGTGAAAGACGGAATAGTGAGCACTGGCAAACCACTCCTCATGATGGTTCTTAAATCCGCTGCCCTAAGATGACATACCACATTTGTAAATATTTCATTAGCTAAAGAAAGTCACATTACCAAGCCTGTTAGAAATAGGGCTAAGGAAATATAGCCTTGCATTCAGATAAGGCAGCAAATATTTAAAAACATTGACTCAGTCTTTCACAATGAACTAGTTTCCCTGGAAGGCTGCCTAAAATGTGTCTGTGAGGACATGTGAGAAATACAGTGTGTTTGGATAGCCTGACAGAAAAAGAAAAAAGTGGGCAGAAGAGGATCGTGATTCAAAGGTCCTTGCTGCGTGATATTGATGTATTTGTGCATGGGGAGTATGGTGAAGCCTGGGGAGGCAAACAGAGAAAGAATAAGAGAATTTTTAGCAGTTTCTATGTATAGGCATACTTGTGACAGAAGGAGAGATGTCCAAAGGGGGACTTTATGAAGCTGTCCAGGGGATTGGTTGTGAAGCCACAGTAATGCCCCTTTAAAGAAACCAGCTGCAAAGAACCACCTTATTTTTCAAGTTCTCTGGAATTACACTGCTGTTTATTTGAATGTGTAACCTGCAGATACTGGGCCCAAAGTGGGACCTTACTGTTTTTGACTTCCATGCATTTTTGGAGGTTGGTTCGTTTCAGTTATTTAACTGTCATTAAATTGTGAATGCCTGGAGAGTAAGAAAAAAAATCAATAACCAAGTACAATAAGTGTACAATATGAAATAAAAATGGCAAAATAATCCTATTATAGCAGTAACTATACATCAGAAAATAAATTTTCTAAATAAAAGATACTCTCATTGTGAGTAGTTAAATGGCTAATAGCTTATAGGAGACAAAGTAAGGCAGAAGCCTTAGAAAAGCTGAAAATCATGAAAATAGAAATACCAAGAATATATGAACCAAAATATAAGCCAAAAGAGTTGAAATCACAAAATTCCACATTCTGCAAAGGCATTTGGAAACAGCTAGTTGCCTGTTTTTGGTAAAGGAATAAAAAATAAAGCAAGAGGAGGAGAATGAATCATTTTGCCGCTGAAAGGATTAACATGTTAACAAGTAGTATAATCCAACATATTGAGTATACCTCTTTCTCAAAGCCCAGTTCCCCAAGAATGCTCTAATCATGATTTTTTAAAATAATGTATATATTGAAGACTTATTTATTTCCTTGTTATTTCATATTGCACTTGGTGAAAGCAGTGGTAAGATTTATTTTTTCAATCATATGTAAGAGATGAAATGGAGAGACATAAATTTGAATTAACTATTGAGGCTCAAGCATGAAGCAATAGGGTCAATTTGAAAATTAAATTAGAAAGGAAGAAATACATATGAGGATGTAGAGAAGAAAAGGTCTCTACCCTTCAAGGTTTTCCAACTGGACTAAGAATTAAATTTACGTAAAGCAGATTAACAGGAGGAAAATAAGGGCCGGTGGAGGCCCAATAGTGAAATTAAGAACCCCCAAAATGACTAAGGCAGGTAGTTTCTATGATACATTTTAGACAGATAATAAATTTGTAAGAAATTGACAGGATAAAGAAAACAGGTGATTGGGAGCTTTAATTAGTAGGGAATTCTAAGCAGAATTTAGGCTGAGGTAGTAGATTACAAAAAAGTAACAAGGTTTATTTCTATAGCTTTCTTGGCTTTGAAGTTCCTATTCTGGTGATAAGGATGTCTTTTTACTTCATATGGGTTACATATTTTTTATATGGAGATCTGTTTCCTGCTTTCAAGGGGACAGAGGACGGTCTGGGTGTCCTTGCACTGGTGTTACTTAAGAAACTTTTATTTAAAATAATATCGCAAAGTTACCAACAATAATGGTCTTGGCCCCTATAGGAAGAATCCAGAGACAGGGAGTTGAATTAAGCGATTACAGTGATACTCCTGACATGTGGTAAAAAAATGCTTGGATTAGATATGGATAATCCCTGGAATATAAAATTTTAAAAGTATTTTATTTTTTAAGTAGGCTCCAGTACACCCAAGTGCTAACAATGACCTTTAATAAAAAGACTGTCCAGGCAATGGCTAGACATTCTCCACAGGCTCAGGCTTCGAGTACTTACTAGTAAGTTACTAGTAACTAAATTCTTCCTTTTTTTTTTTCCCCAAACAGGTCCAATATGGATAAACTAATTCTGTGTTCTTTAACCTATCAGGGAGCTACAGATATTAAGGTGATGTTGAGAAGCATATTTTTATGATAATAACTGAAAAACAAGTGCATGCTACACAACTGCATTTTTTTTTTTTTTTAACATTCTCAATGCTAAAGTCTGGAGATTTATCTGTGGGGAGGGTGACTAATACCAATATGGCATTCAGCTTAGCTGAATGGCTTCTTCAAGGTGATTCCCCATTGTTTGCATTTAGGAGAAGCATTGGAAATTACTCAAAGCCTGGTTTTTGGATTTATTGCTCGCTTAGAGGATGGCATTTTGAAAAGAGTGTATTGTTCTTGAAGTTTAAACTGTTCTGAATAACTTTTCTTCATCTTAAAAAAAGAAATCACCTTACAACTTTCTTTTTAATCTAAAAAATGTTTTACTGTCATACAAAGATTGGCTTCTATCAAAGTCATTCAAACACAAAACAGTGACCTTGATGCTTTTCAATTACATTGATTTTAAAATAGCCTTGTAAGAACTCTCTTGAACTCAACAAGGATGATCTGAAGTCTATGCAAAGAGTTTGCTTTTCATCCATGTCTCTGGAGGAGGGGTGGGTCTCATCATGACTGCTTGGTATTTGTAAAAATACCAATGAGTGGAATTTGTAACAAATATCCTTGGCTTACTCACAAGTGTCAATAAAATAAACACAGTGAGGCAGTCAAAGAAAAGACAATTGAGAGATGACATTACATGATTTTTTTTTTAATCATGGTTTTCCAATAGTTCTGAGCAGGAATATTTTTATTTATTTATTTTTTTTATTTTTTTTATTATGTTATGTTAATCACCATACATTACATCATTAGTTTTTGATGTATTATTCCATGATTCATTGTTTGCATATAACACCCAGTGCTTCATGCAGAACGTGCCCTCTTTAATACCCATCACCAGGCTAACCCATCCTCCCACCCCCTCCCCTCTAGAACCCTCAGTTTGTGTTTCAGAGTCCATCGTCTCTCATGGTTCATGTCCCCCTCCGATCTCCCCCCTTTCATTCTTCCCCTCCTGCTATCTTCTTCTTCTTCTTCTTCTTTTTTAAACATATAATGTATTATTTGCTTCAGAGGTACAGATCTGTGATTCAACAGTCTTACACAATTCACAGCGCTCACCATAGCACATACGCTCCCCAATGTCTATCACCCAGCCACCCCATCCCTCCCACCCTCCACCACTCCAGCAACACTCAGTTTGTTTCCTGAGATTAAGAAGTCCTCATATCAGTGAGGTCATATGATACATTTCTTTCTCTGATTGACTTACTTCGCTGAGCAGGAATATTGAGATGTCAAAAACTACTTCATCCTATCCAGAAACCATTTCATCCTACCATTTGCTTTTTTTTTCCTAGACTATAATTTTTACATACAAGTTGAAGGGACGGAAATTAGTCTTGTTTCTTCAACTTTATCCTAGAATATTTCTGCCCAATCTAATTTAATTAATTAATTTAATACAACTGCCTACAAAAATATTTCAGAGACAGTTAAAAATTAAGCTAGAATGTAGAAACAACTTACTCTGTAAAAATTGGTAAATTTTCTTCTAATTATAGATTTCAAATAGCTGATCAAAATTCAGTAACACCTATAATATGGATGAAATATATGGTGATTCACTAGGTGTAAATATTAGGTCTCAATGTATTATTCTCCCATAAAGCAATATCATCAAGAGGAAAAATAGCTATTGACAGGCCCACCCATAATCTTATAAAGACCTCCTCAAAGAAATCTTTGTTCTTGCTTTTATTTAGGTTATAATTGATTATTCTTCATGCCCATAATTTTCAGAATACTATATATTTTCATTTTTATTATATTCTTTATTCCCAAGAATGTTGAAAAATCATTTTTATCTCTTAGTACCAGTACTTAGTACACTGTCTGGTACAATATCTGGTACATTTTTCTGTAAATGTTTATTTTCTATTTGTTGCCATCCCTGGTCATGTGTGCTCTCTTTGCATTTGGACGTTTTTTTCTCTTAGATGTCTGAATTTATATTTATAATTAGCAGCCAAGTAATGATGATTCTTTTCTGTAAGTATGACTTTCGATACATGCTATTTAGATAGACTAAGGTTTAAATTCACATCTAAGGGAACCCCAGGAGATTAATAACCACTAATGCTGCCGCAGCCTTTAAACGGTGCTAATCTGATGAAGGTGTATCAGGGAAAAAACTTAGAAATTTAAGGTCTGGAATCAGAGAACTTTATTAAGAATCCATTTTTTAAAATTTCTTTATAATGATTATTTTATTATTTTATATACATAAAATTCGTATTAAATAATATTCAAATGTCTTTACAGTTAAAGCTCTGTAAAAGCTGACACCAACCTATGTATGTCAATAATGTTCTCTTACTACATATATTCTAAATTGCAATCAAAGTAAAATAGTTATGATTGCCTAAATATAAACCCATGCTATCCTGCCCTGGACTATGCTCAGGCCTTGGAATCACCAATAGTAATTCTTTTCAACATCTTGAACTTCAACATTCAGCTCCTAATTCTTCCATAAAGCTTTTCCTGATCTTCCACTGAGAATGCATTTCTTTCCCTCTAAAGTTGTGGTCTTTTTATATTTTGTCTTATATTTTTGTCATTTATGTGTATATCTGATTGTTCCTACCAGTTTTTGTGTTCTTCTGAGATGAAGACTCAAGGATTTATTTATTGCCATGAAACAAGTTACCCTAAAATATAATGGCTTTAAAAAAATAAACATTTATTGTTCAGGAATTAGGGGGTAGCTTAGCCAGCTGCATAGTTTGACTCAGTCTTTTATAGGAGCTGCAGTCATCTGAAGGCTTGACTGGGGTGGAAAGATCTACTTCCAACTGGGTTTACTCACTTGACTATTGGCAGGAGGTTGCAGTTCCTGCTCAGACACTCAAGTTTGACAAATAAAAGTGTCTTCACACTTTGCAAGCAGCTTCTTTCAGAATGAATGATCCAAGAGAGATAAAGAAGCCATGGTGCCATTTACAGCCAAGTCTCAAAAGTCACATACCATTTCTTCTGCTACATTTTCTTTTTTAGAATTTAGTTATTAAGTACAGCCCAGACTCAAGTGGAGAACTAGGTTCTACCTTTTAAAAAGAGGAGTAACAAATAATTTGTGGATATATTTTAAAACCACCACAAAGACAATATCTAATAAATATCCATAAAATTGTTTTATAGTGATCATCCATTTTGAGTAAGCAAGAGCAGATTATAGTTTATCTAAATTGTAGTTATCTAAATAAATTTTACTTGTGGATTTTTTAATGCATTCTTTATAGTCTCTGGAAATTTTTGAGGAATATGGATGCTTGTATTTTGGGCAAACCTACATCCCAACTTTTCAAGGCTAGTTCCAACCAATGCCTGTTGTCTCAGTATCCCATGCTATTTAATAATTGTCCTGGAGTTTTTCTATAAATGAACTATTGGTTTCAACAGTAACACTAAAGCTAAATGGGATTCATTTAGTAGATCTCTACTGTTTACTTTCAGCCTCTGCTATTGTATTGTCTAGGAATTTGCAAGAAAAATGTGTAGTTAAGAAACTTCTGTCTTTGGGGTGCCTAGGGGCTCAGTTAAGCATCTGACTCTTGATCTCAGCTCAGGTCTTGATCTCAGGGTCATGAGTTCAATCCCTGCATTGGGCTCCATGCTGGATGTGAAGACTACAAAAAAAAAATAATAATAATAAATAAAATAATAAAATAAAATGAAATAAGAAAAAAGAAGAAAGAAAGAAAGAGAAAGAAACAAAGAGAAAGAAAGAAAGAGAAAGAAAGAATGAAAGAAACTTCTGTCTTTAACACATGCTTAAAACATGAAAGGTACTTAGGAATCCGGGTGGCTCAGTTAATCATCTGCCTTCAGCTCAGGTCATGATCTCAGGGTCTTAGGATCAAGCCCTGTGTCAGTCTCCCTGTTCAGCAGGGAGTCTGCTTCTCCCTCTCTCTCTGCTTCTGCCCCTCCCCTCCTCCCATGCTCTCGTGCACTCTCTCTCTCCCTCTCTCTAAGAGATCAGGAAAAGCTTTATGGAAGAATTATGAGCTGAATGTTGAAGTTCAAGATGTTGAAAAGAATTACTATTGGTGATTCCAAGGCCTAAGCATAGTCCAGGGCAGGATAGCATGTGTCTATATTTAGGCAGTCATAACTATTTTACTCGGATTGCAATTTAGAACATATGTAGTAAGAGAACATCATAAATAAAGTCTTAAAAAAATAAATAAAGAAAATATGAATGATACCTTTAACAATTCCAACCAGATACAGCATAATTAACACTCTCATTCAAGGACAAATGGAGAGTACTAGTGAGTAAAGCAAAGTATCCTCTAGCAGAAGCAGCTGTAACAGCTGACTACATCTAGTCTTTGACATTAAGGGAAAAAGTAATCAATGGTGCTGCACCTGCCAGTCACTTCATGTACTAAGCAGTTATGCCATATCCTGTACAATATTGTAAAGTCCCCAGAGGGCTGTCTTTGAAAATTATAGTAAATTATCACCTAGTTTTAAGTGAAATATGAACAAAAATAGCATTTGAGGAGTCCTACCTTAGAGTAGAAAGAGTAGTGTGAACATTCTTGCTACAAATGTCCTTGCCATATATAGTATTATAACTTAAATATTTGAGTATGTTTTAGTATTTTATTTTTTTTAAAGATTTTATTTATTTATTTGAGAGAGAGAATGAGATAGAGAGAGAGAGAGCATGAGGAGGGGAGGGTCAGTGGGAGAAACAGACTCCCTGCTGAGCAGGGAGCCTGATGTGGGACTCGATCCTGGGACTCCAGGATCATGACCTGAGCCGAAGGCTGTTGCTTAACCAACTGAGCCACCCAGGTGCCCCTGTTTAGGTATTTTAACAATTTGTTATTTTGCATAAGTCAAAGCCAAGAGCCAGATGCTCAACTGACTGCACCACCTAGGCATCCCAAGATTTATTTATTCTAAAAAATAAAGAGACAGAGTGAGCAGGGTGGGGAGGAGGGAGGGTGAGGTTGGGGGGCAGGTGGAGGGCCAGAGGGAGAGGGAAAGATTCTCCAGCAGACTCCTCACTGAGCATGGACCCCCAACATGGGGCTTGATCTCATGACCCTGAAATTATCACCGAGTCAAAATCAAGAGTTGGGTGTTCAACCAACTGAGCCACACAGGTGCCCCCAAAAGTTAATATTTTAAGACGAATGATATCAACATCATAACAGAGCAAGTCCTTCCTCTCCTTCTCTTTCTTAAAAGAAGTAATTAGACATATATAACCTATCTAAAGTGCCTCTGCACATTACACCAAGGGATGGGGAGGGGCCCATCTGTGCATCTGAATGTAAGGATCCACAATCAATAAATGTAATATATCACATTAAAGAATGAAAAATAAAAATCACATGATCACCACAACAGATGAAGAAAAAGCATATGTCAATATATGGCATCCTTTTGTAAAAGAAAGTACATACCTAAATGTAATAAAGGCTCTGCACAACAAACCACAACTAACATTATAATCCACAGTGAAAAATTGAAACTTCCTCTAAGAGAAGAAGAAGACAAGGATGCCCACTCTCATCACTATTATTCAATATAGTACTGGGAGTCTCAGCAAGAGCTATTATGCAAGACAAATAAATAAAAGGCATTCAAGTCAGAAGGGAAGAAATACAGTTGTCATTATTTGCAAATATGATTTTGTATGTAGATAGTCCCAAAGACTCAAAAACAACAAAAAAATCAGTGAATTTAGTAAAGTTGCAAGATATAAAAATCAACATATAGAAATCAGTTGCATATCTATACACTAATAACGAGGCATCTGAAAAAAAATATCACATTCACAATAGAATGAAAAACAATACTGAGGAATAAATTTAAAAAAGTGAAATATCTGTATAACCACAGCTACAAGACTTTGTCTTCTCTGATTTCTTTTAACAAACAAGTGGAAATACACCTCATGTTCTTGAATTAAAAGAACATTGTTAAAATGTCCATACTACTCAAAGCCACTTTATAGATTCAATGCAGTTCTATCAAAATTCCAATTACAGAAATAGAATTCCATTCACAGAAACAGAAAAGAACAATCCTAAAATATCTAAGGAACTATAAAATATCCCAAATAGCCAAAGCAGTGGTGAGAAAGAACAAAGCCAAAAGTATCACATTTACTGATTTCAAACCATACCACAAAACTATAGTAATAAAAACAGTATGGTACTGGCACACAAAAAAGGACACATAGACCAATAGAACAGAATAGAGAGCCCAGAATTAAACCAACCCAAATATAGTCAACTAACATGCGCCAAGGAACCAAGACCAGCCAATGAGGAAAGGATAATCTCTTCAACAAAATGTGCTGGGAAACAGGAAAAACACATGCAGAACAATGAAATTGGACCTCTACTTTGTATCACTAATAAAAATTTATGTGAAATGGATCAAAGTTTTAAATATAAGACTGGAGACCATAAAATTCTTAGAAGAAAAGGTGGAAATGAAACTTCTTAACGTGAGTTCTGGCAATGATTTTTTGGATAAGATTCCAAAAGCACAAACAACAAAAGCAAAAATCAACAAATGGAGCTATATTAAACTTAAAAGCTTCTGCACAGCAAAAGAAAAAAAAAAGCAACTTACACAATGGGAGGAAATTTTTGCAAGCCATATATTAGTTGTTGGGTTAACATCCAAAATATATGAAAAATATATATTAATAAAAATATATTTTAAAAAACCTCATACAACTCTAACACAAAAACCAATCCAATTAAAAAAAAATTGGCACAGGGTGCCTGGGTGGCTCAGTCATTAAGCGTCTGCCTTTGGCTCAGGTCATGATCCCAGGGCTCCTGGGATCGAGCCCTGCATGGGGCTCTCTGCTCGGCAGGAAGCCTGCTTCTCCCTCTCCCACTCCCCCTGCTTGTGTTCCCTCTCTTACTGTCTCTCTCTCTGTCAAACAAATAAATAAAATCTTAAAAAAAAAATCAACAGAGGAAGTAAATACACATTTTTTTCCAAAGAAGATATAAAAATGGCCAAGAGGCAAATGAGAAGTTGCTTGACATCATTACTCATCAAGGAAATGCTTAAAACCACAATGAGGTATTACCTCACACCTGTTGGAATGTCTATCATCAAGAAGAGATAAAAAATGTTGGAGGGGATGTGGAGAAAAGAGAACCCTTGTATACTGTTGGTAGAAATGTAAGTTAGCCACTATGGGAGACAATTTGGAGGTTTCTCAAATAATTAAAAATAGATCTACACCATGATCCAGCAATTCCACTTGTGCGTATGTACCAAAAGGAATGAAAATAGGTTATCAAAGAGACACATGCACTTCCAAGTTTATGGCAGCATTAGTCATGATAGTCAAGATATGGAACAATTTGAGTGTCCATCCATAGATGAATGGATAAAGAAGTGGTATGTATATACACAGTGGAATATTTTCAGCCATAAGGACATCCTGCCATATGTGACAACATGGATGAAACTTGTCTATATTATGCTAAGTGATAGAAGTCAGAGAAAAACAAATAGACATTGGGGAGGGTATGTGCTACAGTGAGCGCTGTGAATTGTGTAAGACTGTTGAATCACAGATCTGTACTTCTGAAACAAATAACGCAACATATTTTAAGAAAAAAGAAAAAGAAGAAGATAGCAGGAGAGGAAGAATGAAGGGGAGTAAGTCAGAGGGGGAGACGAACCAGGAGAGATGATGGACTCTGAAAAACAAACTGAGGTTTCTAGAGGGGAGGGCGGTAGGGGGATGGGTTAGCCTGGTGATGGGTATTAAAGAGGGCACATTCTGCATGGAGCACTGGGTGTTATGAACAAACAATGAATCATGGAACACTACACCAAAACAAATGATGTAATATATGGTGATTAACATAACAATAAAAAATTAAAAAAAACAAATACTGTTTGATATCACTTATTTGTGGAATCTTAAAAAGCCTAATTCCTAAAACAGAGAGAAAAATGGTGGTTACCATGTGATCGGGAGGGGGCAGATTATAGAACAGATGTTTAGGGATACAAATTTGCAATTCGTAAGTAAGTCCTAGAGATTTAAGGTATAATATAGTGAGTATAGACAAATACTATAACCAAACTTGTAAGATACTAAAACTTATTCTAACCACTAAAAAGAAATTATAATTATGTAACATGATAAGTGCTGATTATCACCACAATGGCAATCATTATGATCTATAAATGTACCAAATTAACATGTATCTAACTTAAATTTACAGTGTTATAGACCAAATATATTTCAATTACCAAAGACTTCAGACTTCAGTATGGTATGAAAATAATAGCTAATAAGTGTCTTAACCAAGATTTGAACTTTACCAGTTTGTCTACAAAATTAGGATCCTTACATAAAAAAGGGGGGCAGTGAGACTGGAAGGCAAGGCCTGGGATATGTAGCCAAGCAAAGCATTAACATGTAAATAAGGGAGCCAGTATGAAACTGAAGCTAAATTACTGAGTTCCAATCTAGATGCCGATATCTAGGCTGATGGCTAGGATCAATCCAAGGGAATCTCCCTAAATTCATGAGTGCTTGTACTGAACATGACAGAGATTTGTTTGGGGTTAAGTATATGTTGGAAATGTGGGCTTTTCTAAATTTGCTGACCATATAAATTCACAATATCCAATATGAACCTCTACAGGCTTACCAAAAATAATTTCTAAGTCATACTTGAAAAGAAATGTACATATTTGGAAATTTCACAGCTGTCTTCATCAACCCTCCACATAAAAAGATGAACAAACAAAAACCAAAAGAGATCTAGGGTTAGTTATTGCAACTGTGTGACTATTTTAAAACTTAGGATTGAAATTGAATATAAAACATATCTTCTAAATATACCATATACCTACTCCTTCCTTGAGCACAAGTATTTCTCAATTTCTAGGTAATGTATTTTTTCTCCTATTGAAAGTTAATGTGCTAGAGGTGCTAATTATCATTACACTGGCAATCCTATTAAAATATATAAATCCATCAAAGATGTTGTACAGCTTAAATTTATACAATGTTATTTTAAACATATTCAAACTGGGGCACCTGGGTGGCTCTGTCAGTTAAGTGTCTAACTCTTGATATCAGCTCAGGTCTGGATCTCAGAGTCATGACTTTAAGTCCTGCACTGGACTCCATGTGGTGTGTGGAGCCTACTTAAAAATTACATAATATATATATTATATATATATTCATACATATATTCAAATAAAATTTTAAGAAGTATTTTAAGAAGAATGTAAGCATGTGAGCAAGATAAATAAGGACAAGTGCAGAAGCTACATTTATATATTATTTTGTGAAGTATGAGGTTTTGATAGAAATTAATTTTAGTAGGTATTCATTCCAAGTATTCCTGTGCATGTTTCAAACGTGAAGTGATAGCTCTTAACACAGTAACTCCTTTAGCAAAAAGAACTTTTTAGATATTTGAATGTTATTATTTTAATGTCATCTGATAACTGAAATAGAGTCCAAGTTATAATACTTGCAATAATTGTCAAAATCTTCATCTAGTTCATGGAATAAAAATAGTTTGAATGTTTATTACCTTGATCATTAAAAATTTGATAGGGCTATTCTGAATTAGTTAAAAAGATCAAGAGTGAAGATTATTTTTAAATATAAATATTGTGCAATACAACAAAGTCAACATTCTAACTAATTTAAGAAACCTGGATTGTATAAATGTTCTTGAAATTCTTTGTAAGATACATACAATTATTGTATTCAAACTATATATCCTATCCAACTAAATAGGTGTTGTTACTGGTAAACAAAGAATTTTACGTATGCAAAGAGCAAATGAACCACAAAATTGTGGTGATCTCCATGGCGAAGTTGAATACAAATTTTTAAAGTACTTCTTTTTACTGTCCATCTACTGGATTTTATATTTGAAACTCTAAATAACCACTTTTTAAATGTAGGTATCCTACAATGGTATTGGATTTGGGGAGGCAACAAATTTCTCAGTATATTAGATGCATTTTGTTAGAAGTCACTGAGAAATCTTAAAATATTCAACAAATAGAGGGTCACAAACTTCAGCATTTGAAGCTTTTTTCATTTTGAATTACTAAACACGTGTTTGCAAACAGAAAGGCAATAAAATTTGTCATTTAAAAGAAAGGGAGAAACCCCACCAATTAAACAATGAGAGCTTAATTTCTCAAGTGGGCTGTGAAATATTTCAACCTGTGGGAAGACTCCTTTATATTCTGTACAAGAACAGAATGAAATTGAGATCTATTACTTTGGAGCATCTACACTTAGTAAAATATTTAAGAGAACCATAAATGGAGACAACACATTTGGTGAGTTTTGTCCTATAAAAATCTTGATTAGGAAAGCTACTCTGAATGAAAGAAAAGAAACTGAAAAAATTTATACATTTCAATGCAAAGAATTGTAAGAATTTTTCTATGTCACAGAATTTGTTCATACTTAACTGTGTAGACTGTTTTCTATATTAGAAATTTGAATAGAGCGTGGTCAATTGAAAATGTCAGCAATTGCAAATTTACTAACCATTTTATACAATAATGTAAGTGATATCATTAAGTATAGAATTAAAATATCATGTTTAAAATACCTTCTTTAGAAAAATAACTTTGATGTATATTGGAGACATTTTATAAATTAAGATACATAAGTATGTGAAATACTTAGGCAAAAAAATTTTAATGTTACTTTTAAAGATTTATTTCTTTTAGAGAGAGAGCATGAGCTTGAGCACAAATAGGGGGAGGGGCAGAGGGAGAGAATCTTTAAACAGACTCCCCACTGAGCAGGGCTCCATCTCTGAACCCATGAAATCATGGCCTGAGCAGAAACCAAGAGTCCAATACTTAACCCACTGAGCCACCCAGGCACCCCTGTTTATGTTACTCTTATTTTTTATTTATTTATTTATTTATTTATTTATTTATTTATTTATTTATTTATTTTAAAGATTTTATTTATTTATTTGACAGACAGAGACACAGTGAGAGAGGGAATACAAGCAGGGGGAGTGGGAGAGGGAGAAGCAGGTTTCCCGCCGAGCAGGGAGCCCGATGCGGGGCTCGATCCCAGGACCCTGGGATCATGACCTGAGCTGAAGGCAGACGCCTAACCAACTGAGCCACCCAGGCGCCCCTGTTACTTTTAATGTTCAGTTAATCAATAGAAATTTTTTTCATTTATTATGAAGTATATGGATTTATACTACTTTATATTTCAGAAATAATTTTATTATTGAAAACAGTTATTGAATAGAATTTTTATAGGTATGTTCATCCACAAAAAATATTTGTCAACAATTGTTTAAAAATTTTAGAACTAAGTGAATATCATTCTAGATATTCTTAGTCTTTTTACTCTCAAAAGGATCCTAGACAGATAATTATATAACAAATGTACTTTTATTATTTTAAGATTGTGTTATCTTTGTAGGCTTCTGTTTCATTCTCCTTAAATTAAAAATTTTTATGATCTTTTCCATATGGAGACTGACTTCCTACTATTTCCTTAGAAACTCCTGTCTTTTTCATATAGGATGACATGAACTACTACTATCAGGCAATTTCATGTCATCTGAAATTTTGAAAAATGAATCTTCAGTTTCTTTTGGATAAAATATGGACTTAAAAGAATTATGTGTTTCTACCAATTACCCCGGCATCTTAGGAAGTTATATAATCTCTTTGCAGCTCTCATTGTTTATCTACATTTTAAATGTAATAATGCTTGCTTCACAAGTTTTTGTAAACATAGAATCTTAACTCACCAAATTGGCAACGATCAAAAAGCTTGACAGTATACAGTTCATGAAAATAAGAGGAAACAAAGTCTCACACACTGACAGTGAGATTGCAAATTGATAGGACATTAGGGTCAGGTGCTTGGCCACATTTAATCAAACTACATATGCATCCTGCTATCAACTCAGAGGTACCACTTCTCAGAACATACCCCAAAGGTAAACCTCCAAAAATAGAAACCTGTTGCACAAAGTTAGTCCTTGCAGCATAACTTATCATTGCAAAATATTGGAAACTATTCAAACATACAAGATTCATTGAATAAACTGTGTTACAAAAATGATATTTAACACTATAAAATTTAAAAATAGAATGAGGCCTATGAACAGTTACAGAGGGATTTCTAGGAGGTATTACAACATGTAAAAATGGGGGGGAGGATTAAAAAAGCATGCAGTGTGCTTATCTTTCAAAAAGAAATATGGGCAAAATACATTAAAAAACAATGAGATTGGTTGCCTTAAGGAGTAGGGGGAACAGAGTGGAATGGGTGTAGGAAGTAGAGACATTTCTCTGAATTTTTGTATAACTACAGTTTTTTGGAAGCATGAAAATATTGTAGATTAAAAAAAGGTCTACAATAATGGTAAAGGAGTGGGATCTAAAATGGAGAGACAATGATAACGAATCTATTTTCAAAGGCATATCATAAGTAGACTGAAAAAGAAATAACTCATCTAAGTAACTTATAAACATTGACTACATATCCTCAGTCTTGGGTGGCACGAGTTGGCGGGGGGGGAGGGGCCATCTGAACACTAAGATAAGTAGAATAATGAATAAGAGATCATTGAAAAAATAGAAGCTGATCAGTCTATATCAGTTATTGATAAAAAGTACATTCATATATAAACACATAAATACATTTATAAGTGGGAGGGGAACTGTTGATTACAATAGAATGTCAAGTGCCAGCTAGTGAATGTGGAGCAGGCACTAGAATTAGAAAATTACAACCATGTAGTAAAGTTTTGTTAAAGAATCATCAATGGATGATAAGCTTTTGAAGGAAATTTCAATAAGCACATATATTTTCATGTCTTTAATGTGTTTTCCACAAATTGCTTATTAGTTGCAAGGGAAAAGGATAGTACATTATGCAGTGAAGAAATCAGACATCTCATAGAAATTTCCTGAGAGGACACAATATCACTTAAACATGATTCTAGCCAGCAATACATAATGGGTATCTAATGTTGAGGAAACATCAGGAGAACACAGATTGAGGAAGCTTTTATTAAATAGTAGTCGGGGACAACTATATTTTTTTTAAAGTGTCAAGGTCATAAAACACAAAGGCTGCGGTAATGCCCCACAATTTAAAAAAGACTAAATAGATAAGACAACTTAATACATATATCCTACAGTGGTACAAAAGGAAGTTATTTGTTCAAGAGAAAAAATGGCATTACAGACCATAGGTGAGATAGAACTATTGGATCACTGTTATTATAGTTAGTGACTATTCTATGGTTGTAATACTACTACTATTTTTAAGAAATACACAGAAAAATCTGGTAGTAAAAGGCCATATGTTGCTCAAGTTATTTAAATACAGTAAAATGTTAGCAGTAGGTAAATGTGCATAAAAGGGATAAAGGTGTTCTCTGCACTGTACTTATTCTTGAACCTTTCCTGTACGGTTGAAATACTTGGCAAGTAAAATGTTAAAAATCTTAATGTTAATTAATGCTTTGTTTTTGTTATAAGTATGACAAGTTTAGTAAGTCCTTAAAGAACATTAAACCTATAAGTTAGGGCCTCCTAGTATCCTTTCTACAGGTGAAGACACTCAGTTTAGGAAGACAGTGAATGGAAAATGATAAATATTAAAAACTGGAAGTCATTTCTTAACTTTACACAGTACTTTTTTTTTTAAATAAAAGCTTTAAACCACTTCAAACCATTTGCTTCAGTCTCACTCACACACATACACACACACTCACACACATCTCTTTTGTACACTTACTAAATTCTGTTGTGTGAAAAATCTACAGTTCAGAATAAAAAGACCCTGAAAGGAAAAAAGGCTACAGCTTGTCTGGAAGGCATCAGATCTAGAGTATCTTTCAAAACCAGAGTGACTAAGATTGCCCAGAAAGCAGAGCTTCAGATTAGGGAGCTGGTAATACACAACGACTTTTCACTGGGAGGATTTTAATATATGGGTTATGACTAAGAAACTCAAAATACAGGTTTATCCTGGAGGAGACCCACCCTGGGAGAATAATTTAGCCAAGCTCTTGACATTCTACATGCTGGAGTGACAAAACTGGAGACTGGACTTTCTTCATATTTATGGCTTATATTTCCCTCAAGTCATCTGCTGAAATCAGAAGCTGGATGTGTGAGGGAGGTTAGAAATCCAGAGGAAGAACATATGAAGAAACAGAAGAGGTTCTTCCATCTCCCAATGCTGGGAAAATAAATATGTTGTGGGAAGACGCTGTCATAAAGAAACAAAGCTCTCTGTTAAAAATCCTGTAGACCTAACTGTAAGGGCATGAGTTAACAGAGATTGATTAGTCTTTTTAATAATGCTTCAATGTGAGCCTTAATTCAGTTGGTTTCTTATTCGGTTAAGGTGAGTAACTCCCCACTCTATAGGCTTAGGAATAAAAAAGGTAAATCTTCTACATGTACCTTTAACGAAAAGTATACACATTTGAACATACTGTAACTGGTGTTCCTGAAAGAGAAGGGAGAGCATATTTGAGAAGATAATGGCTGAGATATTTCTAAACCAAAAGACCTTAAATGACATATTTAGGACACTCTAATAAAGCCCAAGATGGATTCGAAATAAAAAAATTATATGTAGGCATACCATATTAAAATTGCTGAAAACCAAAAGTCAAAATCTCAAAAGGAGCCAATGGAAAAAAAGGAAAAAATTACAAATAACCTGACTAAAGGAACAATAGAAATAAGGAAATAGAATACCATCTTTAGAAAGTTACAAACAAAAACAAAAACACAAAATACAGAAAACAAACATGTCCGCTTAGAACTCTATATACAATACTCAAGTTGGAAAGAGGAAAATGACATTTTCAGATAAAAATTGAGAGCTCTGTTGATAGCAGACTACTTTTATAAGAAACAAAAAGGTATTCCTCAAGTAGAAGATGATCCCAGACAAAAATGTCAAAAAAATGGAAAATCAGGAAAAAACAAAGAACACTGAAAAAAATATTTGTATAAATATAACAATGTTGACTGTGTAAAACAAAGATGATGTCTTATAAGTTTGAAAATATGAGTAGAATTAAGATACACAACAACACTAATGCAAAAAGGGAAGGAATAAATGGTTAAAATGTTCTAAAGATTCTAGTGGTAAGGGTCTAAGATAGAAGTATTATTTTGTATCAGACTGTGATAAGATAGTATGTGGAAATCTCTAGGACAAGCCCAAGAATAAGAGTTCAAGAATGTGTAACAAAGATCTGGTGAGGGAAAAAAATATTTGGTGAATGGAAAGCAAATCAAGAGAAACTTAAAATAAGCTGCTCAAATGGAAATATATGGTAAGACAAAAAATATAAGCCCCACATACGCAAGGAGTAGCACTAAATATACTTTGACAAAATAATAGCTGTGAGAGACTGAGGGTTTCAGACTGATTTCAAAAAGAAAACCTGCTACATATTTCATATAAGTTACATTTCTTAAATATAGGGACACAGGAAGTTTGAAAGAAATGATAAAGATCTCAAAACGCTGAAAGTAATTGGTTATTTATATTTACATAGTATATAATGTACACATAATGGTTATTAAATTTATATTTAAATTTAATTTATATAAAATAAAATGTATTTCCTCAGCTGAACTAGGCCTATTTCAGATCCTCAATAGCCCCAGGTGAAGAGTGGCTGTGTCTGAATGCTCAGATATAAAATGTTTTCATCATCAGAGCTGGAAATAATTCATATACCCGACTTAAGTGACAATAAGTGTAACAACAAATTTTAATTTTTTAAGGTAAACCATGAAACATTTCCCCAAATTGACCATATGCTAAGTCATAAAACAATCCTTAATGAAATGGTTTCTTCTCCAACCACAATAGAAGATAGCAATTATGAACATAGAGATAACTAGAAAATCTCTAACTCCTCTGAAATTGAACAGTATGCTTTGAATTAACTCCAGGTGGCAAATGAAATCAAAATGAAAATGAGAAAACAGTTTTAACTGATGGCTAATGAAGATTTGATATATCAAAACCAGGGAAACAACAGTACTCAGCAGTACTCAGAGAAAATGTGGTGTTTTAAATGTGTAAAACATAAAGAGACTGAAAATTTTGTAAAATTCCAACTCCTAAAGATAGAAAACAGCAAATTCATATCATATTTCTAAAATGGAAAATGAAAAAAAAATAGGAACGGAAAGCAAAGAAACTAAAAACAAATCTAGACAAAGCCTAAAACTTCAAATTTGTTCTTTACAAAGATCAATAGAACTGAGTAACATTTGGCAAAACTGATAGTGGGTGGGAGAGGATAGCACAACACAAGAATTACCACCATAAGGAATCAAAAGGGAAACTTTAAACAGAAAGTACAAACAGTAAATAGATAATAAGCAGATTATGAATAACTTTAAGCTAATGGTTTTGCCATTTTTGTTTAAACAGAAAAACTCACTGAAACAACTTATTAGCCCTGACACAAGATGAAAAGAAAATTTGAATATTTATTAAATACCTTGAATTTATTTTAAAAAAGCCTTTCTAAAAGGAAAACTCAGATCCCAGGCAGCTTAAAGTTTCCAAAGATTTAAGGAACATAAAATTCTCAAAAGTAAAGAACACTAAAAGACACTTTTACCTTGCTTTATGAGGCTATCATAAACTTCATACCAAATCTTGACAAGGTTATTACTAGAAAATAATTTTATAGCAGTACTTCTCATTAACATTCATGTTAAATTGTTATATGAAATATATCAAATTCTATAATACATAAGAATAACATGGAATTTCATGACTTGAGGGGCACCTGGGTGGCTCAGTTGGTTAAGCGTCTGCCTTCAGCTCAGATCATGATCCCAGGGTTCTGGGATCTGAGTCCCGCATCCGGCTCCTTGCTCAGCGGGGAGCCTGCTTCTCCCTCTCCCCCTGCACCTCCCCTCTGCTCATGCTCCCTTCTCACTCGGCTCTTTCTGTCAAATAAATAAATATTAAAAAAATAAATTAAAAAAAAGAATTTCATGACTTGAATCCAGGAATGCAATCATTTAAGAATGTGAAATCTATACTATAATTCACTACATTAACATAATAATTAAACATGATCCTCTCAAAATACACTGAATCCACATTTGATAAGATTCAATAATCACTCATGCAAAAGCAAAAACAAATTAGCAAACTAGGAACAGAATTTTCTCAGTCTGTTATAGAATATAAATATATCCAAGAACAACATCATAGTTAATGGTGAACTACTGAAAGTTTTCACCTTAATGAGAAAAAAGATGCCTGCTATGATCACTTCTCTTCAACATTGTGCTGGAGTTCCTAACAGGTGTAGTAAGTGGTATGAGGGTTTCACTCTTGCCTGCCCACACTGGGCCTCAGGAATTCATCAACTATTCTAGTGGAACTCTTTTTACCAGTTTGGTTTGGCTTGCCCCAGGTAAACATGTTCTGAAGTCACCTTTCTCCAGATTTTGGGTTAGTTAGTTATCCCAAGACCTCACTCTTTTGATGAGTTCAAGAAAAGTTGTGAACTTGCATTTTGTTTGGCCTTTTCTTGCTGTAAGTTTGGGAGTGATGCTTTCTCTAACCACCCCCCCCCCACGCCCAGACTCCCACACCAGAATTGGACTTAAAAAGCATTTATTAGAATATGCTATTCAGTTTGCCAGTAAGTATATAAAAAGATACTCTACATCAATGCCTTTCAAGCTTTAACATGCACTGAATCAACTGGGGATCCTTTTAAAACGCATATTCAGGTTTAGTAGATCTGGGTGAGACCCAAGAGTGTACATTTTTGATAAGCTCCCAAATGACGTAGATGATGTTGCTTACTGGGCCATACTTTGATTAACTAGGCTCTACATTGCTAGTCCTCAAAAAAATGCACATTAAAACCACAAAATGACTCTATTCCAAACAGACCAGAATGTTTGAAAATATAAAAGGCTGACAGTGCTACATATTGACAAGGATGTAGAGCAACAGGAACTTTCATGTGCCTTTGGTAGGAGAAAATAATCATTTTAGAGCCGTTTTGTCAATATCCACTAAAGCTAAATATATGCATATCCAATAACCCAATAAGTCTAGTCTCAGGTATATACTCAAAAAGAAAAAAAATGGGAGATGTATGCTTACCAAAGGATATATACAAGGATATTAATAATAACACTATTGAATTAGACCTAAACTAGAGCAACACGAATGTCCTTCAATAGTAGAAGGCAACATAAATTTTGGTTTACTCACATAGTGGCTTACTCTACTGCAATGGGACTGAACTAACTACATCTACCCAGAACAGTAGATGAAGCCAGATAGAAGATTATATATGATTCCGTGTATATCAAGTTCAAAAAAGGGCAAAATTAATCCATGGTATTAGAAATCAGGATAATGGTCAACCTGAAAAGGGGAGGTTATACCCCCCATCCCCCACCTTCCCGGATTCACTTTGGACTTTTAGGTTACTAGAAATTTATGTTTCTGATCTGGGAATTTGCGACCTTCTTTTCATTTGTTTGCTTGTTTGCTTTGCTTTTACTTTTTGACGAATTATCCAGCTAAACACTTAAAAGTTGTATTCGTCTCTGTAACTACTTTAAGTATACTTATTTTAAAATCTCCCAATTAATGATAGCTATTGAAACTGTTGTAAATCACTCTAAAGAAAAGGAATGAAGCCTTAAAAGAGTAATGTCCCCCTTTCCAATATTACTTTAAGAGTACATAAAACAAGAATAGAATAGGTAATTTTCAGTTTTTGTCTCCTCTGAAAATGCAGTTTTTCACGATTCTTTGATTTATTATTACATTTTCTCCTGAATTAAAAAATTCTCCTCTTCATGAAAGATTTTTAATACTATTATGTTCAATGTCTGTAGCATTTCACATATTTTGAAGCATGTTCTTATATATCATTTATATATTTAAACTTTGCAACCAATCTGTAGAAGAAAAGGGGCAATTATATCAGTTTTACTGGTTTGAATTGTCTTTCCCCTTGCAGATTGAGGTTCTTTTCCCGTAGGGGAGATAGGGAAGAATCAAGGCAGAGTTGAATGTCCTTCCTCTAGCAACTGCGGGGAAGAAGGCCTGCACTGTGAGGGAAACTTTCTCAAGACTCTCCCTTGTTTTCCCTCTGAGAATGAATGTTAGGGTCATACTCTGTTCTCTAAATGCTGGGTCTTAAAGTTTCTGAGAACACTTCAGAAAAGACGAAAAACTGGCAAAGTAATCATTGCTGTGAATATAGAATAATATTTAATATTTATGAACTGTATACCTAAAGAGCTTATGAAATGTTAAGGCTCTCTATCCCCAGTAACAGTGTCCATCTGTTTTGGAAAGATATTCTCTCTCTCTGAATATACTCAGAGACCTTCCTTTCAAAGACCAGGCAACACAATGTTTTGGACACCGTAATCCTTACACAAAATGTTTCTTCTATCCTGAAGATCCTTGCTACTCTCTCTTCCTAGCTTAGCTTCCTCCATTCTTCAGGTTGCTGCTTAAATGCTATTCCAGACTCTCTTGTAAGTAAATTCTATGAGTAGGAGACCTTCCTATCTACCTTGCATAGTATTTCTGAATCTAACACTGAATAATGCATAGTAAGTGTCCAGCTACCTTTTTTGAATGAAGAAATTTCCAAATTTCTGAAATATTCTTTCACTGCAATTTGAATAGGCAGAAAAATTAAAAAGTCAAACTTACCAAAAAACTCAAAGAAATATTAAATTAAATAATAATTAAAAAATTAAATTAAATTAAATAATAAATGTATTTTTAGAATGAAAGAAAAAAGTGAAAAGTTTCCTCAGTGAGGCATGATAAACTTCTAACTTGATATCTGCTATATGGATCTCAGAAAATAATAACATGTCTATCCTGAGCAATTACAAAAAAATTCGTGATATAAAAATCAAGAACTCAGAGCAAAGATTCATTCAGCTTCTTATTTGTCTGAAAACTTTAGAGTCAAAATTGGGGGGAAGAGAATTGTATGAGTTTAGCTTTGTAGGTGTTATATGGTACCTGGCAACTTCATAAGGGATTATTTTCTGTCAGGAAAAAAAATTATTGAAATAAAAGTGGGGAGCTTCCCAGTGGGGAGACAATTACTAGCTTCAGCTAACAAGTAACATAATTAGCATGCTTACATGATTTGCTTATTTGGGAATATAATTTTATTAATCAAATATAAGCCATAATGGTGGCTACCTGGTGATTTGTAAATGCATACACCTCGCTGTATAGTAATTTGAAGTCCATTAACTTTTAAAACTGTCAGGCAGAAATTTCCCATGATGAGTTTGTGGGAATATACTCAAAAAGGAAGCATCAGCTCATTAATGAAAGAGTTTGAGAGGAGTTGGCTTCAACTCTGTTTGAGGGTCATAGAGAAAGGGTGGAAACCCCCCAGCAGTGTCGTCCCCAAACCACTTCAGTTCACTATTCAGGGGAAGTGATCAGTGTCAATTAATCTTGCACTGCCAGGAGAAAACAGTTACACACAGTTATCAAAAGAAATGATCTTAAATCCAAGACTGCATCTTGC
The DNA here is from genome assembly GCF_037043125.1 of Eumetopias jubatus. NCBI lineage: Eukaryota > Metazoa > Chordata > Mammalia > Carnivora > Otariidae > Eumetopias > Eumetopias jubatus. The sequence goes on from NW_028274819.1 coordinate 78,052,732, forward strand.
TGCATAGGTTCCAAGTGGGGGATGTGTCACTGCCCTAGGGATGAGGATAACTTGCATGGATTCTTTTGATTACCAGCACAAGATTTTATTTTAAAAGATGCTGAAGTTACTTTTAGAATATGAATACATGAATATTAAATTTCTCAAGTTTTTAAAGATTATTTTTAGAATTCATCATTTTATCTATTCTATTTAATATCATTCCAGCTGCCGAGATTTCAAAGCGATACCCTCTAGTGTGCATTAGGGAGAAAGGTCTTTAAGACCTTAGAAGAGCTAAGTCTCTGGTGGCAACAATAGCTATTATTTACTGAGAACTTAGCCTGTGTCAGGATTTTTTAAGGCCCTTTATTTATATTATTTCTCTAAACAATCCAAAATGTGTCAGTTTTCAAGCCATCTGTAACAGTAGGTGTGGCCTTATGACAAATTCTTGCCAGTGGAATGTGAGAGGAAGGGATATGTCCTACTTTTAGTCAAAGCCTTGAAGAATCTGGTGTATGCTCTTCTCTAGCACTTTTTCCTTTTGCCAACTGGTACATAAAGGATAAGGCCCAACTGGATGGCAGAGCTATATGTTGGAAGGAACAAGCTGTCTCATTTATCACAATGAGAACTGTGGTTTACAATCTCCATCCTTGCCCTGGACTATGTGAGTGAAAAATGAACTTTTATTGTGTTAGAGCGCTGACGTATGTAGGTTGATTTGGTATGGCATTTTAGACTAATACTAGAGGATACTATTATTATCACCATTTTATAGTGGAGGAAATTGAGGCACAGGATTTTGAAATCCCTCAACTGCTAAGTAGCCAAATGAGGTTTTGGTTTTTTTGGGGTGTGTGGTTTTTTTTTTTAAGATTTTTATTTATTTGTTTGACACACACACACACACACACACACACACACACAGAGCATGCACAAGCAGGGGGAGTGGCAGGAAGAGGCAGAAGGAGAAGCAGACTCCCCGCTGAGCAGGGAGCCCGAAGCAGGACTCGATCCCAGGACCCACGGATCATGACCTGAGCCGAAGGCAGATTCTTAACCAACTGAGCCACACAGGCACCCCCCAAATGAGTTTTTGAATCGACGCGATCTGCCACCAGAGACTGTTTTTTTTTTTTTTAAACTACTTTGCTATGCTTACTATCACAATTCTGAGTGGTGTCTGCCTAAATACTTTGCAGAGCATAGTACAACTGTTGGTGATCTAGAGGGAGTAGCTGGAAGCAACACAGTGAGCACATTGTGTAGAAACCAGTGGACTGTTTTCTGCCACCTTTAGAAGCTACCCTTGTTGCTCTGGGGGGGCAGTCGATGGATAAGAAATAGGAGTCTATGGGCAATAAAACTGCTCACCAAGGGAAGGACTTCAACCCAAACCTGATAAGTAAAGCTTTTCTTCTTACTCCTTCTCATTGTGCTGTGCGTTAGAGGAGGTAGCCACTAAAGGGGAGGAAATTGGAGAATTTGTAGAAAGGAGACTTCCAATGCCCCTTGGTTTCTGGAGCCATACACAGCTCTACCAGTTTTGGGGGAAGGGAGAAGAAATTTGAATTAAGTTTGAGATGTAAGGCTGTTTATCTTCTTATGATGATAAATAGAGAATTTAGATATTGAACTTAGTCCATTCCATTAACCAAGTGTGAGAGCAGAGCTATGAAATATGAAATACCATTAAGGAGAATTTAATATAGTGCAGATTAATATATGGTTAGAAAAAATAGCCTCCATGACAATCAAACAGACATTTGTTTATATTCAAATTAGGATGACCAACCATTTTGATTTTCCTGGGACTGTCCCAATTTTAAAATTGATGTCCTATGTCCTGGAAACCTTTAAGCACTGAATAAACCAGGACAGCTCTTCATTTCAATTTCTGTGGGTTGACAATCCTTAATAAACTCTTTATATCTGTTTTTTACCTTCTAATTCAACATCACTTTTCTCCATTTTGCCCCCAGCTCTTCCTATTTATTCCTTCATGTTTTCTTGCTCAGCATCTATCACTAACCCTACAGAAGCATCACAAATTCACTAAATATGCTGTTGTTCCATGACTTTATGCCACTGTATATTTATTTCTATGCTTCCTTTATCTAGAATGCTTCCAATCAATCATGCTGTTGGTCTGTCAATACTGTCTCATCTTTCAAAACTTAGCTTAAAAATCAATTTCTTTATTAAACTTTTTCTATCTCCCCAGCCCCAGGTATAATGAACAGTTCTTTTCTTTGTACTCTGTACAATCTTTTATTTCAATAGATGTGACCTATTATTGCCCTTTGTTTTTATGTCTATATCCCCTTCATCTAATGTCTCTCAAATTGGGATCTGTGGCCTAACACCTGTAATCTACAATTATATCTTCAAGACAGTCTGTTTTCTTTGCAAAAATATTGTAAATAAATATTTTCGTCTATTTAAGAATAAGCTTTTCTTTTGCTATGATAATTTGTAATTGAAAGGTATTTTCACAGAATAAAAATGTAATTTCTAGATTGGAGGTTTCATAAACCCTCAGTGTTTCTTATGACCCATTTCACTAGTCCCTGGAATTTCTTTTGCTCTAGAAAGGACCTGTAAGTCATTAACATACACTTGAATTCCAAATGTGATGATCGCGACAATTTTTACTCACTTCCCACCTCTTTATGGGTTTTCACGAAGCTGACATTTCCTGAATTCTCTCAAGAATTTACCTGTTAATACTGGAGTGTTATTTTCCCCTCAGGCTTTGACATTCTATAGTGGAGATATCGGTGAAATAGTTTGAGTTGGACAAGTAATTTAAACTCAAAGATTCAGCTTCATTACCTTTCATTGAAGATGCCAGGACAGAAGGGCTTTAGAGTTCAATCAAGCTCTAACTAGGTTATAAACAGTGAACCCATAAGCCTACTTGCTTGACTGATTTCAATGCTCTGGCCCAGGATTGTGAGGTCACCAGAATAAAGATCCCACATATGCTTAATCTCAAGAAAAAGGTTTCAAAGATAAGATTATGGTGAGAATTTAAAATTATATGGGAGATAGTTTATCTTTAGACTAGTGAGGAGAAAGAACTGACTTCCAAATAAGCTAGATATATAATAAGAAGATTGTGATGATTGCTTATAAATATTTGAATAGTTTAAATATTGGAGGGAATGAGGGCAGAGCAAGATGGCGCAGTAGGAGACCTGGATTTCATCTGGTCTCAGGAATTCAGCTGAATAGGGATCAAGCATTCTGAACACCTACGAACTCAACAGGAGACCGAAGAAGAGAGTAGCAACAACTCTCTGAACAGAGAAGCGACCACTTACTGGAAAGTAGGACGTGCGGAGAAATGAATCCGAGGCGATATTCGGGAGGATAGACGGCGGGGGAGGGGGCCTCCGTCTGCCGCTTCTGGCAAGTGATAGAGGCGCGGAGCACAAAATTGGAACTTGTAGAAGTCGGCTCCGCGGAGGGACGTCACTCCAGTGGCTAAGCAGGGGGGTGGAACCCTCACGGGACAGTGTGGTCTCAGGACCCTCAGGGTCACAGAAAGACCGGGGGTGCCTGAGTGAGGCAGAGCTCCCAGGCATCAGAGCGGGGAAGCTGGCTGCAGAGACGAAGCTGAGGCGTGGGCTCTCAGCTCGGGGTTGCCATAAACTGTGATCAGTGACAGTCGGGCTACTGCTCCTCCATCAGGGACCCAACAAGCAGCAGAGCCGGGGAGACTCCCCTTCCTCCCCAGGGGAGGAGTGACAGGGGAGCGCACCGCAGGGATCTGCTGGGTTTGGAGACTCCACACGGGGTTGGGTGCCAGAGATAGAAACGCTTGGTCACAGGCCAGGTGAGCACGGAGTGCAGCCGGAGACCAGGGAGATGGGAGTGACTGCTTTTCTCTGGGGGTGCACTGAGGAGTGGGGCCCCGACTTCTCAGCTCCTCCAGGCAGAGATTGGGAGGCCACCATTTTCACCCTGGTCCTCCAAAGCTGTACCAAGAGCTTGCAGGGAACAAAAGCTCCTGAGAGCAAACCAGAGCAGCTTGCTTAGCCCGGACTCACAAGGGCGGGGCAATTCCACCTCCGGCAAAGACATTTGGGAACCACAGCAACAGGACCCTCCCCCAGAAGATCAGCAGGAACAGCCAGCAAGCCAAGACCAAGTTTACAGATCAAGGAGAACGGGAGAACTCCAGCAGTAGGGGAATACTGCACATAGAATTCATGGCTTTTTTACCATGATTCATTAGTTTTTCAAAGTCAATTTTTTTAACTTTTTTTTGAATTTTTCTTTTTCCCTTTTTCAACCAACATCTTATCAATCCCTTTTTAAAAAAAAACATTTCTTATTTTTCATTTTCAGAGTCATATTTTATCGCTTCATAGTAGTTACCCTTATTTTTGGCATATATATATATAAGTTGTTCTCTCTTTAAAATTTTGAGATATAGTTTCTTCTAACAGATCAAAATATACCCTAAATCACTAGTGTATGGCTTTGTTCTAGTCTGCTGCCTGATCACATTCTCTCCCTTTTTTTTCTTTTCTTTTTTCTTTCTTTTTTTTAAATCTTCTTTCTTTTTCAAACAACTCCTTATCTTATCAATTCCTTTCATAAAATCTTTTATAATTTTCATCTTTACAGTCATCTTCCATCCCTTCATTGTATCAACCCTTATTCTGTAAATATATAAGTATTTCTTCCTTTAAAATTTTAGCAGGCACTTTCTTCTAACAGACCAAAATACGCCCAAAATCTAGTGTGTGGCACTGACCTATGCACTAGCCTGATCATATTTGATCATATTTTTTTTGTTTTATTCAGTTTTGTTTGTTTTTATCTTTTTCCTTTTTTTTTCTCTTTCTTTTTTCTTTCTTTCCCTTTCTTGTCCCCTGGTTTCAGGTCTTTTCTGATTTGTATAGAGTATATTTCCTGGAGACGTTGTTAACCTGTTAGCATTCTGTTCTCTCATTCATCTATTCTCCTCTGGGCAAAATGACAAGACAAAAAAAATCACCTCAGCAAAAAGAACAAGAGGTAGTACCGTCTGCCAGGGACCTACTCAATACAGATATTAGTACACTGTCCAACCTAGAGTTCAGAATCATGACTTTAAAGATACTAGCTGGGCTTGAAAAAAGCATGGAAGTTATTAGAAAAACCATTTCTGGAGAAATAAAAGAACTAAAATCTAACCAAGTCGAAATCAAAAAGTCTATTAATGAGGTGCAATCAAAAATGGGGGCACTAACTGCTAGGATAAATGAGGCAGAAGAGAGAATCAGTGATATAGAAGACCAAATGATGCAAAATAAAGAGGCTGAGAAAAAGAGATAAACAACTACAGCATCACGAGGGCAGATTTCGAGAGATAAGTGACACGATAAGATGAAACAACATTAGAATAATTGGAATAAGAAGAAAGAGAGAGAGGGGCAGAAGGTATATTGGAGCAAATAATAACAGAGAACTTCCCTAATGTGAGGAAGGAAACAGTCATCAAAATCCAGAGACACAGAGAACCCCTCTCAAAATCAATAAAAATAGGTCCACACCCCGACATCTAATAGTAAAACTTACGAGTCTCAGAGACAAAGAGAAAATCCTGAAAGCGGCTCAGGAGAAGAGATATGTAACCTACAATGGTCGAAACATTAGATTGGCAGCAGACCTATCCACACAGACCTGGCAGGCCAGAAAGGACTGGCATGATATCTTCAGAGCACTAAACGAGAAAAACATGCAGCCAAGAATACTACATCCAGCTAGGCTGTCATTGAAAATAGAAGGAGAGATAAAAAGCTTCCAGGACAAACAAAAACTAAAGGCATTTGCAAACATGAAACCAGTCCTCCAAGAAATCGTGAAAGGGGTCCTCTAAGCAAAGAGAGAGCCTAAAAACAGCATAGATCAGAAAGGAACACAGGGAATATACAGTAACAGTCACCTTACAGGCAATACAATGGCACTAAATTCATACCTTTCAATAGTTACCCTGAATGTAAATGGGCTAAATACCCCAATCAAAAGACACAGGCTATCAAATTGGATTAAAAAACAAGACCCATCAATATGCTGTCTGCAAGAGACTCTCTTTAGACCCAAAGAGACCCCCAGATTGAAAGTGAGGGGGTGGAAAACCATATACCATGCTAATGGACACCAAAAGAAAGCTGGGGTGGCAATCCTTATATCAGACAAATTAGATTTTAAAACAAAGACTGTAATAAGAGATGAAGATGGACACTATACCCTACTGAAAGGGTCTATCCAACAAGAAGATCTAACAATTGTAAATATCTATGCCCCTAACATGGGAGCAGGCAATTATATAAGGCAATAAATAACAAAAGCAAAGAAACACATTGACAGCAATACAATAATAGTGGGGGACTTTAACACCCCCCTGACTGAAATGGACAGATCATCTAAGCAAAAGATCAATGAGGAAATAAAGACTTTAAATGAAACACTGGACCAAATGGACTTCACAGACATATTCAGAACATTCCATCCCAAAGTAACTGAATACACATTCTTCTCGAGTGCCCATGGAACATTCTCCAGAATTGATCACATCCTAGGTCACAAATCAGGTCTCAACCGGTACCAAAAGATTGGGATTATGCCCCGCATATTTTCAGACCACAGTGCTTTGAAACTAGAACTCAATCACAAGAGGAAAGTCGGAAAGAACTCAAATACATGGAGGCTAAAGAGCATCCTACTAAAGAATGAATGGGTCAACCAGGAAATTAAAGAAGAATTTAAAAAATTCATGGAAACCAAGGAAAATGAAAACACAACTGTTCAAAATCCTTGGGATGCAGCAAACGCAGTCCTGAGAGGAAAGTATATAGCAATACAAGACTTTCTCAAGAAGCAAGAAAGGTCTCAAATACACAACCTCACACTACACCTAAAGGAGCTAGAGAAAAAAACAGCAAATAAAGCCTAAACCCAGCAGGAGAAGAGAGATCATAAAGATCAGAGCAGAAATCAATGAACTAGAAACCGAAAGAACAGCAGAACAGATCAATGAAACTAGGAGCTGGTTCTTTGAAAGAATTAACAAGATTGATAAACCCCTAGCCAGACTTATCAAAAAGAAAAGAGAAATGACCCAAATCAACAAAATTATGAAAGAAAGAGGAGAGATCACAACCAACACCAAAGAAATACAAACAGTTATAAGAACATATTATGAGCCACTCTATGCCAGCAAATTAGATAACCTGGAAGAAATGGGTGCATTCCTAGAGATGTATCCACTACCAAAATTGAACCAGGAAGAAATAGAAAACCTGAACAGACTTATAACCACTAAGGAAATTGAAGCAGTCATCAAAAATCTCCCAACAAACAAAAGCCCAGGACCAGATGGCTTCCCAAACATTTAAAGAAGAATTAACACCTATTCTCCTGAAACTGTTCCAAAAAATAGAAACGGAAGGAAAACTTCCAAACTCCTTTTATGAGGCCACCATTACCTTAATCCCAAAACCAGACAAAGATCCCATCAAAAAGGAGAATTACAGACCAATATCCCTGATGAATATGGATGCAAAAATTCTCACCAAAATACTAGCCAATAGGATCCAACAGTACATTAAAAGGATTATTCACCATGACCAAGTGGGATTTATCCCTGGGCTTCAGGTTGGTTCAACATCTGCAAATCAATCAATGTGATACAATACATTAACAAAAGAAGGAACAAGAATCATATGATCCTCTCAATAGATGCAGAAAAAGCATTTGACAAAGTACAGCATCCTTTCGTGATTAAAACTCTTCAGAGTATAGGGATAGAGGGTACATACCTCAATATCATAAAAGCCATCTATGAAAAACCTACAGCAAATATCATTCTCAATGGGGAAAAGCTGAGAGCTTTTCCCCTAAGGTCAGGAATGCGACAGGGATGTCCACTATCACCACTGCTATTCAACATAGTATTAGAAGTCCTAGCCACAGCAATCAGACAACAAAAAGAAATCAAAGGCATCCAAATTGGTAAAGAGGAAGTCAAACTCTCACTTTTTGCAGATGATATGATACTTTACGTGGAAAACCCAAAAGACTCCACCCCAAAACTGCTAGAACTCATACAGGAATTCAGTCATGTAGGAAGATATAAAATCAATGCACAGAAATCAGTGGCATTCCTATACACCAACAACAAGACAGAAGAGGGACAAATCAAGGAGTCGATCCCATTTACAATTGCACCCAAAACCATAAGATACCTAGGAATAAATCTAACCAAAGAGGCAAAGGATCTGTACTCAGAAAACTATAAAATACTCATGAAAGAAATTGAGGAAGACACAAAGAAATGAAAAAAGTTCCATACTCATGGATTGGAAGAACCAACATTGTGAAGATGTCAGTGCTACCTAGAGCAATCTACACATTCAATGCAATCCCCATCAAAATACCATCCACTTTTTTCAAAGACATGGAACCAATAATCCTAAAATTTGTATGGAACCAGAAGAGACCCCAAATAGCCAGAGGAATCTTGAGAAAGAAAAGCAAAGCTGGCGGCATCACAATTCTGGACTTCCAGCTCTGTTACAAGGCTGTCATCCTCAAGACAGTATGGTACCTGCACAAAAACAGACACATAGATCAATGGAACAGAATCGAGAGCCCAGAAATAGACCCTCAACTCTATGTCAACTCATCTTTGTCAAGCAGGAAAGAATGTCCAATGGCAAAAAACAGTCTCTTCAACAAATGGTGTTGGGAGAATTGGACAGCCACATGCCGAAGAATGAAACTGGACCATTTCCTTACACCACACACAAAAATAGACTCCAAATGGTTGAAGACCTAAACGTGAGACAGGAGTCCATCAAAATCCTAAAGGAGAACACAGGCAACAACCTCTTCGACCTCAGCCGCAGCAACTTCTTCCTAGAAACATCGCCAAAGGCACGGGAAGCCAGGGCAAAAATGAACTATTTGGATTTCATCAAGATAAAAAGCGTTTGCTCAGCCAAAGAAACAGTCCACAAAACCAAAAACAACTGACAGAATGGGAGAAAATATTTGCAAATGACATATCAGATAAAGGGCTTGTATCCAAAATCTATAAAGAACTTATCATACTCAACACCCAAAGAACAAATAATCCAGTCAAGAAATGGGCAGAAGACATGAACAGACATTTTTCCAAAGAAGACATCCAAATAGCCAACAGACACATGAAAAAGTGCTCAACGTCGCTCGGCATCAGGGAAATCCAAATCAAAACCTCAATGAGATACCACCTCACACCAGTCAGAATGGCTAAAATTAGCAAGTCAGGAAACGACAGATGTTGGTGGGGATGCGGAGAAAGAGGAACCCTCCTATGCTGTCGGTGGGAATGCAAGCTGGTGCAGCCACTCTGGAAAGCAGTATGGAGGTTCCTCAAACAGTTGAAAATAGAGCTACCCTACGATCCAGCAACTGCACTACAAAGATACAAATGTAGGGATCCGAAGGGGTACGTGCACCCCAATGTTTATAGCAGCAGTGTCCACAATAGCCCAACTGTGGAAAGAGCCAAGATGTCCATTGACAGATGAATGGATAAAGAAGAACTGGTATATATACAAAATGGAATATTACACAGCCATCAAAAGGAATGAGATCTTGCCATTTGCAACGACGTGGATGGAACTGGAAGGTGTTATGCTGAGTGAAATAAGTCAATCAGAGAAAGACATGTGTCATATAACCTCACTGATATGAGGAGTTCTTAATCTCAGGAAACAAAGTGAGTGTTGCTGGAGTGGTGGGGGGTGGGAGGGATGGGGTGGCTGGGTGATAGACAGTGGGTAGGGTATGTGCTATGGTGAGCGCTGTGAATTGTGCAAGACTGTTGAATTACAGATCTGTACTTCTGAAACAAATAATGCAATATATGTTAAGAAAAAAAAAGAAGATAGTAGGAGGGGAAGAATGAAGGGGAGTAGGTCGGAGAGTGAGATGAACCATGAGAGAAGATGGACTCTGAAAAACAAACTGAGGGTTCTAGAGGGGAGGGGGATGAGTGGATGGGTTAGCCTGGTGATGGGTTTGAAAGGGGGCACATTCTGCATGGAGCACTGGGTGTTATGCACAAACAATGAATCATGGAACACTACATCAAAAACTAATGATGTAATGTATGGTGATTAACATAACAATAAAAAAATTAAAAAAATTTTGGAGGGAACGAGCAGTCTATTGGGGATATACATAAAAGAAATAGACTAAATTCAGGGAACATATTTTCTTTTTATTTTCAGAATTCTCTTTATAGGAAGGATGTTGATAGTGTGGTAGGAGATATGTCTTTCAAGAGAAGTCTTGCTCCTTTATATTAATATAAAAATAATATCTCTTGAATATAGTGAGGAAGTTGTATGGGTATCAGAACACATTTGTTTTTGATTTTTAAGTTTGTTGACCATTTGCTGAAAGTTTTCCTACTTACTTTGCTTCTTACAAAATTTGTAGTGCCTCTTTATTATCTTGTATTACACGATGTGGAAAATGAAAGAGCAAACTTTTTCTAGTCTACATAGACTATGATGTGAACATTTCTGAGCAATCACTATTTTCTGGTAATTTAATGAAATCAAAATAGCAAGACCATATGCCCAGAAGTCAGTACAAAATGAATACTTTTTTAGTCCAGTGATTTGTTCTTTACATTTTTTTAAAAATAGCCTTAATTTCCTTTGTCCTTAGAAGCTTACCCTTCATCATGACCATTTTTTCTTGTTTTTATTTTGTATGGCAACAGTTAAGAACTGGGAAGGGTCTAGGATTTTACCCTATTTCTAATTTATAAGTTAGCTTGTCACAATTTTAAAGGTGCCGGCAGAAGACAGGAGAAATCTCTTGGGTCAGAGAAAAAAGATTGTATTATTCCTGATACAGAATCAACATGGGATTCATATTCACTTCAGATCCCTTTGTCTTCCAAGTCCCATGGGGGCAAAATAGAGAGGCTCAGGTAGATGCTAAGCACAGCTGGAAAAATGTCAAGCTTAGGGAACCTAAATCTTTTATTATATTGAACTGGAAGCAAATTTATTAAACTTGTCCTTGAGGGGGACATTATCTTTATTATATTAGATAGTTTATATAAAACAACAACAAAAAAAAACCAAACTAGAAATGAAAAACTTCTCTTCTCTGCTTTGAGGGCGAAGTACTGTCTTTATCTTCCAAGGCTGTTAATTATACCAATAATCCTGAATACATACTCTAAAATAAAGGCCTTTAGTTCAAATGGTCTTCTCATGAGATGTTCAAAAATGTGAGAAACAATGGAAAACTGTCTTACTATAACAACAGAAAAGTAATAGTATTAAAAAGAATATGATTATTTGTTTAGAAAAAATAAAAACCTATTTGGAGCCATGTAAATTTCCATTTTTACTGCTTCCTAGACTCTAGTGAGGATGACCAAGCTATTATTTCTTCAAGAGAAAGACACTTCCAGAAAATAATTTTTTCTTTGTCTAAGAAATAATGGAACCCCAAAATAAGTGTTATTAATTTGTTTTGACAAAATATATAGTCCATGAAGTAGGAAACAATCTCATATTAATGAAGTTATTTCTATAGAATGTTATTTAAATTCTAAAAAAGTAAATTATTAAAGCTGATGAGTATACAGTGTGATCTATCCATGTTATATTATATGGTAACTAAAAGATAAGTTTCCAAATGATATTAATGACACAGAAAAGTTATAAAATATTATCATGTCAATAAAGTAGAATACAAGCCCAATGTATTATATATTTTAATTTTGCAATAAATCTAAGTTTATGTCTATGTGCCCATATACAGAAACAAACATACACAAGTGTGCACACACAAAGTTAGAAGGATGCACAAGAATAACTTCAAAGTAGGCAATTCTAGGTGATATTATATTTCTTTCCTAGATACTTAACTTCTAAATGTACTATATTATAAAAATTACTTTTATAAACATTAAACAATAAAATTAAAAGTCAAGTTGTAATGGACTATTGATTCTATGCAATACATTTCTCTTAATTTATAGTTGAGAGAAATCATGTTTAAGGGCTTGGCCAGGGTTGTACTCTACCTTCAGACCACAGACTGATTCCAGTTCTTTTGGTTCTTAACCTAGGGATTTTTCAATTACTACACTCTTACATCCTTTTACTGTACTCTGTGATATCTATATCCTAGGGATTTTACATGTTTCTTTTGGGAGTTAACTTTACTCAAGACTTGGAAGCTCTTTGAAATTTGAACATTTAAGTATGGTAGTAAATCCATGGAAGGATGCCTGGTACTGGATTCTGCAGAGAATAACCCAGACATCTCTGGCAGGCAGAGATGGGTACCTGGAAAGTCTGTAAATAGAGCTTCCAAGGCACCTGAGGAGGCCAGGCTAGAGAGGACAAAAAGACAGATTTAAAAACTGGCTTCACAGTAGATAGCAGATGGGAATCTTAAAGGGTGCTGATTCAAGTTGGAAAATTGATAGACTAGAAATAATGGATTTAATTTGGAGTAACATAAAAATCAGTTTAAATAGCGGCAGGGGGGAAACTTTTTAAGAAGAGCTGGTTTTAAGAACCACCAGGGAACAGAATAACCAAAGAGGCTGTAGAAACAAATAAACAAAAATACTTCAGCTCTTGATCAAATCAGAGATTAACAAATATTTTAGCGGCACATGAATCATTGAAAACTCTGTTGAAAATTAAAACAAATAAATATTGATAAATTGAACCACAGGTAAGTCTGTTTTTATGTATTTGTGAATTATATGGATGGCAAATTATTTCCATAAAAAATTATTTTTGTTCTTTTAAAATATTAGCATACCATTTTTCAAACATGAAGAAAATATGACAGGACAGGAAAATGAACATGGGTATATCCACCAACTGGATTTAAAAATTAAATATTTAAACTCATGAATTTTAGATTTAGAATTCTAGATTTAAGAACAAGTATTTTGACATTTTACTTATTATTTTCATTCCTAATCCTTTGCAGCAAGTTTTAGACATGTGGACACCTCACTTGTTAAGTGTTTTATCATACATCTCCTAAAAATAAGAACATCTGAGAAATTTAACAATATCACTAACCAAAGTCATGCCTTCTATTTCGTTATTTTTCCTTTATTGTTTTAGTCAGTCTGCAATTAAATAACAATTTGGTTATACTTGCATTAGAGGAAAACATGTTAGTTTCTCTATCCTGCAATATTTATTCTAGTACTCTGCTGATCATAAATTCTGTAAATTATGCACAGGAATATCAAAGGACCTTTAGGTCTGAAAAGCATGTAAGTCCATAATGATGAGGTGATCTGCCATGCTACTGAAAGCAACTTTTCTACAAGCTTTGTAGAAATTGGAGCATGACTCTTGTGCTTTTCATCTTGTGTATTTGAAAAACACAGATGTCTGCAGTTACTTAGGAAGATGATGCAGCTTTGCCAGCTTTGGATATAAAGGAATGTTCCATCACATTATCCTTTTTTCCCCCTGCAGCTACTCTGAGCAATGTATACACCTTCACTTTTCACATTTTGCCAATCTCTAAATGGGGTTTATGGTTGTTAAACTTCTTAACCATCCTTTCTGCTCTATACCTGCCTGTTGGCTCCTGAGACAGGTGCTGCCCTGAATAGATTGAAATTTGCCAGGGCAGGGTTTCAAATGATCTGGGTAGTCTTGGAGTCTTCAGTGGTGGACATGAAAGGCACATTATTTCCCTCCCTCCCTCCATTCTTCCTTTCTTTTTTCTTTCTATTAAAAAAATCAAAACTATAAGAAAGCTGAGAGAACATTACAATAAATGAACACATAGCCTTCAACAAGGTTGGATTTGCCACATTTGCTTTTCTTTGATACAAATGTACACATGTACATTTGTATGCTTTGAAAGTTTGGTTCAGACCTTCTGAAATTTCATGAACTGGATAATGACCCCTCATGACTCCATTATGATTGTATACTCCTCATCTGATGACATATTTCAAAGCAATAATTGTACAGAAGTAATTTTAATATAAATTTTCTTGAATTTGTTGAAAGGCAACTTGAATTTCTCAAAAAGCAAATTTTTGTCTATATTTTACCAAATCTATAATAAAATGTACAAAACATCAGTATCACACATCTCAGAGTAGAAGTATAACATCCATTAAAACAAAAGATAATTATACTGTTGATAACTATTTTTTAAGCTTTATTCCAAATATAATTTAATGATAATACACAACTTGGCCTTTCCTTGAAATCCAAATCTTGGATCAGCTCATCACTGCCAGGTTAGCTGACTATCTGGTTCTGGGTTATGGACCTCTAATGGCTTCAAAATATTCAGTGGTCTTCTGACTCTATGTTCATTGATTCTATTATGGAGTTCTGGGTCTCTTGGAATTAGACCTGCACATCAATTTTCCCTTAGCCTTTTTTTTCCCCCTGAAAATTGCATGTGAAAATTTAGTTACTCTCCAACGCTGCTACTCTTAAAGGGGATAAAAACCAAAAATGATGCTTCTAGAAAATAGAAAGAATAACTTCACTCTTATCGTAAGGACAAAGGAGAGCCTAGGGAAAGAGGAAATGAGTGATGGATGGACTGGAACACAAAATTTGAGTGGATCTTGAGATTCCCTTAGGAAAGAAGAAATACTACAGACTCAAATTGAGATAAGACAATTCAGAGCCTAAGGAAGAAGAAGTAGGAAGGAGATAAGGAGGAAGAAGATGACAATAGATATTCTTCAGAGGACATGAGCTGAAGGGTTGTGTATCCATGAACCTTGGGCATGATTAAGTGACTCACAGGAAGGAAGAGAAGTAAGATAGTTTGATCTACATTTGACATCAAGAGCATTGTTCTAAAATGGACGTTGCTTACATATAGCTTTACTTCTATCAACACTTGATGTAAGCAGATCATCATAATTGACAACAAGTGTTCATTAATTTTAGAAGTATCTTTTTCTGTGAAGTAGAGGTGTGAGGTCAAAGTGAGAATCTATTTTGTGAGAACCTTATTAGCTTTACTGAGCATTTTATATATTCTTTCGTCTCTTGGATCCTACCACATGCTTATGATGTTGGAAGATTTGAGGGCTGGGAATCACAGGAGTCAAACTGGATTTATTTGCCTTCATCTTGGATTTGAAATTTATTTGTAAACTACCTTGCATTATACATAACTTTTCATTCCTGTAAGTCTTGCTTTTCCCAGTGGATCTTGAGCTTCTTGACAATAGTAACTGAATGTTGAATGGCTTTTTCTTTTTAAAGTTTTAAGATTTTATTCACTTATTTTTTAGAGGGGAGGGAGGGGGATTGTCTGAAGGAGAGAGAAAGAGAGTCTTTTTAAAAATTTTTTATTGTTATGTTAATCACCATATATTACATCATTAGTTTTTGATGTAGTGTTCCATGATTCATTGTTTGTGCATAACACCCAGTGCTCCACACAGAATGTGCCCCCTTTAATACCCATCACCAGGCTAACCCAACCCCCCACCCTCCTCCCCTCTAGAACCCTCAGTTTGTTTTTCAGAGTCCATCCTCTCTCATGGTTCATCTCCCCCTCTGACTTACTCCCCTTCATTCTTCCCCTCCTGCTACCTTATTTTTTTTTTCTTAACATATATTGCATTATTTGTTTCAGAAGTACAGATCTGTGATTCAACAGTCTCGCACAATTCACAGTGCTCACCATAGCACATACCCTACCCACTGTCTATCACCCAGCCACCCCATCCCTCCCACCCCCCACCACTCCAGCAACACTCACTTTGTTTCCTGAGATTAAGAACTCCTCATATCAGTGAGGTCATATGATACATGTCTTTCTCTGATTGACTTATTTCACTCAGCATAACACCCTCCAGTTCCATCCACGTTGTTGCAAATGGCAAGATCTCATTCCTTTTGATGGCTGTGTAATATTCCATTTTGTATATATACCAGTTCTTCTTTATCCATTCATCTGTCAACGGACATCTTGGCTCTTTCCACAGTTTGGCTATTGTGGACATTGCTGCTAAACATTGGGGTGCACGTACCCCTTCGGATCCCTACATTTGTATCTTTGTAGTGCAGTTGCTGGATCGTAGGGTAGCTCTATTTTCAACTGTTTGAGGAACCTCCATACTGCTTTCCAGAGTGGCTGCACCAGCTTGCATTCCCACCAACAGTGTAGGAGGGTTCCCTTTTCTCTGCATCCCCGCCAACATCTTTCGTTTCCTGACTTGCTAATTTTAGCCATTCTGACTGGTGTGAGGTGGTATCTCATTGAGGTTTTGATTTGGATTTCCCTGATGCCGAGCGACGTTGAGCACTTTTTCATGTGTCTGTTGGCCATTTGGATGTCTTCTTTGGAAAAATGTCTGTTCATGTCTTCTGCCCATTTCTTGACTGGATTATTTGTTCTTTGGGTGTTCAGTTTGATAAGTTCTTTATAGATTATGGATACTAGCCCTTTATCTGATATGCCATTTGCAAATCTTTTCTCCCATTCTGTCGGTTGTCTTTTGGTTTTGTGGACTGTTTCTTTGGCTGAGCAAACGCTTTTTATCTTGATGAAATCCCAATAGTTCATTTTTGCCCTTGCTTCCCTTGCCTTTGGCGACGTTTCTAGGAAGAAGTTGCTGCGGCTGAGGTCGAAGAGGTTGCTGCCTGTGTTCTCCTTTAGGATTTGGATGGACTCCTGTCTCACGTTTAGGTCTTTCAACCATTTGGAGTCTATTTTTGTGTGTGGTGTAAGGAAATGGTCCAGTTTCATTCTTCTGCACGTGGCTGTCCAATTTTCCCAACACCATTTGTTGAAGAGACTGTCTTTTTTCCATTGGACGTTCTTTCCTGCTTTGTCAAAGATGAGTTGACCATAGAGTTGAGGGTCCATTTCTGGGCTCTCGATTCTGTTCCATTGATTGATGTGTCTGTTTTTGTGCCAGTACCAGACTGTCTTGATGATGACAGCTTTGTAATAGAGCTGGAAGTCCGGAATTGTGATGCCGCCAGCTTTGCTTTTCTTTTTCAAGATTTCTCTGGCTATTTGGCGTCTCTTCTGGTTCCATACAAATTTTGGGATTATTGGTTCCATTTCTTTGAAAAAAGTGGATGGTATTTTGATGGGGATGGCATTGAATGTGTAGTTTGCTCTAGGTAGCATTGACATCTTCACAGTATTTGTTCTTCCAATCCATGAGCATGGAACGTTTTTCCATTTCTTTGTGTCTTCTTCAATTTCTTCATGAGTATTTTATAGTTTTCTGAGTACAGATCCTTTGCCTCTTTGGTTAGATTCATTCCTAGGTATCTTATGGTTTTGGGTGCAATTGTAAATGGGATCGACTCCTTGATTTGTCTCTCTTCTGTCTTGTTGTTGGTGTATAGGAATGCCACTGATTTCTGTGCATTGATTTTATTGATTTTATTTTATTGATCTTCCTACTTTACTGAATTCCTGTATGAGTTATAGCAGTTTTGGGGTGGAGTCTTTTGGTTTTTCCACATAAAGTATCATATCATATGCAAAGAGTTAGAGTTTGACTTCCTCTTTGCCGATTTGGATGCCTTTGATTTCTTTTGTTGTCTGGTTGCTGTGGCTAGGACGTCTAATACTATGTTGAATAGCAGTGATGATAGTGGACATCTCTGCTGGGTCCCTGACCTTAGGGGGAAAGCCCTCAGTTTTTCCCCATTGAGAATGATATTTGCTGTAGGTTTTTCATAGATGGCTTTTATGATATTGAGGTATGTAGCCTCTATCCCTATACTCTGAAGAGTTTTGATCACGAAGGGATGCTGTACTTTGTCAAATGCTTTTTCTGCATCTATTGAGAGGATCATACGACTCTTGTTTTTTCTTTTGTTAATATATTGTATCACATTGATTGATTTGTGGATGTTGAACCAACCTTGCAGCCCAGGAATAAATCCCACTTCACTTGGTCATGGTGAATAATTCTTTTAATATACTGTTGGATCCTGTTGGCTAGTATTTTGGTGAGAATTTTTGCATCCATGTTCATCAAGGATATTGGTCTGTAATTCTCCTTTTTGATGGGGTGTTTGTCTGGTTTGGGGATCAAGGTAATGGTGGCCTCATAAAATGAGTTTGGAAGTTTTCCTTCCATTTCTATTTTTTGGAACAGTTTCAGGAGAATAGGTGTTAATTCTTCTTTAAATGTTTGGTAGAATTCCCCTGGGAAGCCCTCTGGCCCTGGGCTTTTGTTTCTTGGGAGATTTTTGATGACTGCTTCAATTTCCTTAGTGGTTATAGGTCTGTTCAGGTTTTCTATTTCTTCCTGGTTCAATTTTGGTAGTTGATAATCTCTAGGAATGCATCCATTTCTTCCAGGTTATCTAATTTGCTGGCATAGAGGTGCTTATATGTTTTTTTTTCACTTTTTTTCACCCACCACCATATCACTTATAATATGTTCTTATAATCGTTTGTATTTCTTTGTTGTTGGTTGTGATCTCTCCTCTTTCATTCATGAGTTTGTTGATTTGGGTCATTTCTCTTTTCTTTTTGATAAGTCTGGCCAGGGGTTTATCAATCTTGTTAATTCTTTCAAAGAACTAGCTCCTAGTTTCATTGATCTGTTCTACTGTTCTTTTGGTTTCTATTTCATTGATTTCTGCTCTGATCTTTATGATTTCTCTTCTCCTGCTGGGTTTAGGCTTTATTTGCTGTTTTTTCTCTAGCTCCTTTAGGTGTAGTGTGAGGTTCTGTATTTGAGACCTTTCTTGCTTCTTGAGAAAGTCTTGTATTGCTATATACTTTCCTCTCAGGACTGCGTTTGCTGCATCCCAAGGATTTTGAACAGTTGTGTTTTCATTTTCATTGGTTTCCATGAACTTTTTAAATTCTCCTTTAATTTCCCGGTTGACCCATTCATTCTTTAGTAGGATGCTCTTTAGCCTCCATGGATTTGAGTTCTTTCCGACTTTCCTCTTGTGATTGAGTTCTAGTTTCAAAGCATTGTGGTCTGAAAATATGCAGGGAATAATCCCAAGCTTTTGGTACTGGTTGAGACCTGATTTGTGAGCTAGGATGTGATCTATTCTGGAGAATGTTCCATGGGCACTAGAGAAGAATGTGTATTCCATTGCTTTGGGATGGAATGTTCTGTATATGTCTGTGAAGTCCATCTGGTTCAGTGTGTCATTTAACGTCTTTTATTTCCTTGTTGATCTTTTGTTTAGATTATCTGTCCATTTCAGTGAGGGGGGTGTTAAAGTCCCCCACTATTATTGTATTGCAGTCATTTGTTTCTTTGCTTTTGTTATTAATTGCCCTCTATAATTGGCTGCTCCCATGTTAGGGGCACAGATATTTACAATTGTTAGATCTTGTTGGATAGACTCTTTAAGTAGGGTATAGTGTCCTTCCTCATCTCTTATTACATCTTTGTTTTAAAATCTAATTTGTCTGATATAAGGATTGCCACCCCAGCTTTCTTTTGGTGTCCATTAGCATGGTAAATCGTTTTCCACCCCCTCACTTTCAATCTGGGGGTGTCTTTGGGTCTAAAATGAGTCTCTTGCAGACAGCCTATTGATGGGTCTTGTTTTTTAATCCAATCTGATAGCCTCTGTCTTTTGATTGGGGCATTTAGCCAATTTCATTCAGGGTAACTATTGAAAGGTATGAATTTAGTGCCATTGTATTGCCTGTAAGGTGACTGTTACTGTATCTTGTCTGTGTTCCCTTCTGGTCTATGCTGCTTTTATGCTCTCTCTTTGCTTAGAGGACCCCTTTCAATATTTCTTGGAGGGCTGGTTTCATGTTTGCAAATGCCTTTAGTTTTAGTTTGTTCTGGAAGCTTTTATCTCTCCTTCTATTTTGAATGACAGCCTAGCTGGATATAGTATTCTTGGCTGCATATTTTTCTCATTTAGTGCTCTGAATATATCATGCCAGTCCTTTCTGTCCTGTCAGGTCTCTGAGGATAGGTCTGTTGCCAATCTAATGTTTCTACCATTATAGGTTACATATCTCTTCTCCTGAGCTGCTTTCAGGATTTTCTCTTTGTCCCTCAGACTCATAAGTTTTACTCTTAGATGTCAGGGTGTTGACCAATTTTTATTGATTTTGAGAGGGGTTCTCTGTGCCTCTGGATTTTGATGCCTGTTTCCTCCCCCACATTAGGGCAGTTCCCTGCTATAATTTGCTCCAATATACCTTCTGCCCCCCTCTCTCTTTCTTCTTCTTCTGGGATCCCAATTATTCTAATGTTGTTTCATCTTATCGTATCACTTATCTCTCGAATTCTGCTCTCGTGATCCAGTAGTTGTTTATCTCTCTTTTTCTCAGCTTCCTGATTTTCCATCATTTGGTCTTCTATATTGCTAATTCTCTCTTCTGCCTCATTTATCCTAGCAGTTAGTGCCCCCATTTTTGATTGCCCCTCATTAATAGCCTTTTTGATATCGACTTGGTTAGATTTTAGTTCTTTTATTTCTCCAGGAACGGTTTCTCTAATAACTTCCACGCTTTTTTCAAGCCCAACTAGTATCTTTAAAATCATGATTCTGAACTCTGGGTCCGACATCATACTAATGTCTGTATTGAGTAGGTCCCTGGCAGACGGTACTACCTCTTGTTCTTTTTGTTGAAGTGATTTTTTTTTTCTTGTCATTTTGCCCAGAGAAGAATAGATGAATGAGAGAACAAAATGCTAACAAGTTAAGAACCTCCCCAGAAAATATATTCTAAACAAATTCGAAAAGACCTGTAACCCGGGGAAAAGAAAGGGAAAGAAAGAAACAAGAAAGAGAAAAAAAAAAAGGAAAAAGAAAAAGATAAAAACAAACAAAACAGAACAAAACAAAAAAACAGAATATGATCAAATATGATTAGGCTGGTGCATGGATCAGTGCCACACACTAGATTTTGGGTGTATTTTGGTCTGTTAGAAGAAAGTGCCCTCTAAAATTTTAAAGAAGGAAAGACTTATATATGTACAAAATAAGGGTTGATACATTGAAGGGATGGAATATGACTGTAAAGATGAAAATTCTATAAAATTTCAAAAAAGGATTTGATAAGGTGCTTCAAAAAAGAAAGAAGAGGATTAAAAAAAAAAGAAAGAAAAAAAGAAAAAAAAGGGGAGAGAATGTGATCAGGCAGGATACTAGAACAAAGCCATACACTAGAGATTTAGGGTATATTTTGATATGTTAGAAGAAACTTCATCTCAAAATTTTAAAGAGAGAACAACATACATATATATATATGAAAAATAAGGGTAACTACTATGAAGGGATAGAATATGACTAAATATGAAAAATAAAAATGTTTTTTTAAAAAGGGATTGATAAGATGTTGGTTGGAAAAGGGAAAAAGAAAAATTCAAAAAAAAAAACCATTTAAAAAAATTAACTTTGAAAGACTAATGAATCATGGTAAAAAAGCCATGAATTTTGTGTGCAGTATTCCCCTAGTGCTGGAGTTCTGCCATTCTCATTGATCTGTAAACTTGGTCTTTGCTGGCTGTTCCTGCTGATCTTCTGGGGGAGGGGCCTGTTGCCGTGGTTTCCAAATGTCTTTGCCCGTCTGGGCTAAGTAATCTGCTCGGGTTTGCTTTGAGAAGCTTTTGTTCCCTGCAAACTTTCTGTACAGCATTGGAGGATGAGAGTGAAAATGGCGGTCTCCCAGTCTCCGCCCGGAGGAGCCGAGAACTTGGGGCCCTGCTCCTCAGTGCGCCCCCAGAGAAAAGCAGTCACTCTCGTCTCCCTGGTCTCTGGCCGCACTCCGTGCTCACCCAGCCTGTGACCGAGCATTTCTATCTCTGGCACCTGACCCCCTGTGGAGTCTCCAAACCCAGCAGTTCCCTGTGGTGCACTCCCGCACCGCTCCTCCTGGGTGAGGAA
Organism: Eumetopias jubatus; assembly: GCF_037043125.1. Classification (NCBI taxonomy): domain Eukaryota; kingdom Metazoa; phylum Chordata; class Mammalia; order Carnivora; family Otariidae; genus Eumetopias; species Eumetopias jubatus. The sequence continues at coordinate 78,074,613 of NW_028274819.1, forward strand.
GGTGAGTCTCCCCAGATCTGCCACTTGTTGGGTCCCTGCTTCCAGAAAGTGGTCGCTTTTCTGTTCAGAGAGTTGTTGCTATTCTTTTCTTCGATCTCCTGTTGAGTTCGTAGGTGTTCAGAATGGTTTGATCCCTATTCAGCTGAATTCCTGAGACCAGATGAAATCCAGGTCTCCTACTCCTCCGCCATCTTGCTCCACCCCCCTCAATACACACCAATTTAAAATGAATTTACAACACATCCATCTTCCCTCTCATCATCTAAGACACATAATTCTGCAATCACCACTTTAGATTTGGAGAATGGTTATTTAATTATTACTTACTCCTTTGTTTCATTTTATTTATAAAAAAGTAAGGCCCAGAGAAGTAAACTGATTTTTCAAAAATAAAGTATGAGAGATATAGGAATAGATTTCAGTTCTTCTATTACCCTGATCAATGTTTTTCAAATATTACTCTACTCTGCAGTCTCCTTGGAGGGTCTAGATACTATCTCTCTGAACACTTTCTTCACTTCTCATCTTAAACATTTAGGAATTGAAAGACAGGACACATAGGTCTTAAAAACATGGACTCCATTCATAGACATGGTTTGAAAATTGGCCCTTGGAAAACTAATTACATTTATCATATCTGCTTCCTTTATGTATAAATAGAGATGTTTATTAGGGTTCTCCAAAGAAACAAACAACTGGATATCCATATATGTTTGTTGTCTGTGTCTCTCTGTCTTTGTTTCTATTAACTACCTGTCATCTGTCTAAATCTAAATAAGATTTATTATAAAGAATTGGCTCACATGATTATAGAGGCTAAGATGTGCCATGATCTGCTGTCTGTAAGTTATAGACCCAAGAAAGCCAGTGGTGTACTTTGAAGGCTTGAGAGCTGGAGAACCAAAGATGTAGATATTAGTCTGAGTCTGAGGAGCTAGGAACTAGGAGCACCAAGGGAAGGAAAAAAACATGTGTCAACTCAACAGTCAGGCAGAGAGTAAATTCATCTTTCTTCCACCTTTTTGGTCTATTCTGGACCTCAATGCATTGGATGATGACCACACACCTTGGGGAGGACTATGTACTTTACTCTGTTTACCAATTCAAATGCTAATCCTTTCCAGAAACACCTTCACAAACATACTCAGAAATGATGTTTAAGTAAACATTGGTGGCCCAACCAAATGGAACACATGAAGGTAGCCATCACTAAAATGGTAAAAATTTTAACTACTCCACAGTATTTTTATTGAGATTAAATGAATTAATATACATAAAAGATTTATAATTGAGCATGGCACTTATAACAGAATAAACACAATGTAGGTATTACCTATTTATATTAGGAGTACATAGACTTATTTGAACACCTACTTAGGCTGTCTCAGAGGATATTTTACTTAGGGTGTATGGGTCTCCATCTAGTTCATCTAGACCAGTGTCTGCTTAGTGTACTCAATATTTGGATCCTTCTTTCAAAAACCTTGTCTTTTTAGTTTTCCCCTCATTTATGAACTTTCCAAAGTAACCTTCCTTATGAACTTGCAGAAAACAGGCTTTGCTATCAAGTTTTTATGGCCTGGTTTAGGTAGAAGTGTTCTGTAGGCATTTTGAGATTGAAAATATTAGGTATTTGTTGATGGTTTCAACATTATAAAACATTTTAGGAATTCAGAAATGTAATCTAAAAGCAAGGTAGTGAAAAGCATTTCTTTTTTCTTCTGTGTTGTTACTAGGACAACTGCAAATTCCCTTATTACTGGTAGATGGCAGCCCTGTGCTGCTGGTAAGAAAAAACAAGGCCTGAGTTAAAGCCAAGAGTTTCTTTGATTCTGGATTTGATCAATGAACAGATTACTATAACAAAAACCCCATATATGGGTTTTTAGACAGCTTGACAAAATTTCATTGTTGAAATAGACAATAATGAAAGTATAGTTGACACTAGGGTTCAATTTTCACAAAATATTCCAAAATGATAGGGTTTTAGAATGGAAGGCCTGAGCTTATGTCCAGTGTCTTCCATCTAGAAGCTGTAAGACTTTGAAAGGAGTCACTCTGAGCTTAAAATTTATGCAATCTGTAAAGTAGAAATAAGAATAAGAACTTTCCTCATGAGCTTGTTTATAGGATCAACTTAGTAGTTGCTGGCAAGAATTGCTTTTAAGCTTTTTCATCAAGAGTGCTTATTGTAAACAGAATGAATTCTTACCTGTCAGGGTAGACATGTAGCCCCAAATAGAGTTTAGAAATAAAAAGTCAATAAGGTCTTCCCGTGTGGTTTTGTAAATTAATCTCTTCCACTTAAGAGGATACTATTTGTGTAAATGTAAAAATAAAGGTTCAAGTGACTTACCATACCATTATGTAAATTTCTGATTTTATCTACTAACATATAAAATCTTAAGATCTGTGTCTTGTTTATAATAGGCATTCAAAACCTGTAAATTTTTGTCAACATGCAGGGGCCAAAAACTTTATAAGACTGGTAGCATTTCATCATCTTTACAAAACCTCAGATCTCCAATTCACATTTGAGAAAAATGGTCTTTGCAATGATAAAGAACTTACCTAAAGTCACATACCTTGTAAATGGATGAGCCAGAATTTGAACTCAAGTCTTACCTTCCATGACACAAATGAATTGTGATTTAAGGAAAATTACTTAATGTCTATGAACTTGCAATGATTAATGTATGATTTGAATAGGCTGCTTTTTCCTGACAACTATAATATTGTGTTGCATCTCAAAATTAAGCTAAGTAAGACTCTCTACAGCTATATTGCTACTAATGAAGGATGCTGAATAAGAGTTTTCGATTGGCTGGTGTCCCAAACCATAAACAGAGCTGCCTGATGCCCCTTTTGGTAGGAGATGACCAACATTTTCTTTTGAACTTTGCCACCAATCTCTTTCAGTTTCTCTCTCGAAAGTACAAATGTGGGAGTCCTGGAAGAGTGGCCCAAAAAGCCCGGAGAGCATGTTCTCTAGCTGTTGTGCTCCTCTCTCAAGCAAACAGAACAGCTGGTAGAGATCAGGGTTGCTTGTCTGAAAGACAGATTGAAAACATACTCTCTTGGTGGATGCTTGCTAAGGTATAGAAACTCAGTGGAATTTAGTGAAAGTCCTTTGAAGAATTTCACATAAGCTGGAAGCACACAAATACATGCAATGTAGGATATACCTAAACATGGACTGGTATCTGTTTATTGCTTGAGCAGTTTTTGTTTGTTTGTTTTTGTGTTTTTAGATTTTTATGTATTTACTTGAAAGAGAGAGAGAGAGAGCATGAGAGTGGGGTAAGGGGCAGAGGGAGAAGAAAACTCCCCGCTGAGCAGGGAGACCAACATGGGACTCAATCCTAGGATTCTGGGACCATGACCTGAGCTAAAGGCAGACACTTCACCGACTGAGCCACCCAGGAGCCCTTGCCTGAGCAGTTTTGAAGGTGAAAGCTAGCTGGAGTAGTTTGAACAAATCGTATAGGGCATGCTATTCTAAAGTAAATATTTTTATTGAATTCAAGGAAGATGGAGAGCTATAGATTCTTTTTTTAAGAGAGAGTTGGCATTATTTAGTTTCAGATCACTTTAGCCACTGCATGCAGGTAGGGCTATCACATGGAATAAAAACAGGGATATCTTCAGGAGATTATTGCAATGAATGGTATGGTTTGACCTGGGGTGGGTCAAATTTACATTTCTCCTTCTTCCCGTTTTTCAACATTACCTAGGAATTAGATGAAGATAATCATATATTTTTAATAAAAGTAGTTCTCACTAGTGTACGACTAATCAACAGATTTAACATAGTCAAAATGAGAAAATGTGTTATGTGGTCTTATGCTTACTCAGTGAAGTGCTTTTGATTTGAGGGAAACTTGACAATGTACATAACTTCCTCTCTCTCTCTCTCTGCCTACAGATTAGGCATTTGTCATATCCTTGACATTCCATACTTGCTAGGAGAGATAGGTAGAGACCTATGGTTGTCTTGAAGATAAAGATACTTTTGGTGATAGTATTCTACCTCCTCTCCATAATTAAGCAAAACCAAAGCCTTATTATTTTAGAAAAACACGTAGAAGAGAGTTTCACTAACTCCAATTGTTTTGCTAGGTCACTTACTGGCTTCAGCTCCCTTTTCATATTCTTACTGAAGTCTTATTTCCAGCTATACACTTTATTTTTACACCTCTTTTTCTTGGCAATTTAATATTACTGGTGATGTTATCAAGCCCCTTATAGGTCAGTGCTTGTCCTTTAATTTAGCTATTCTAATAGTATGCTGGCCTGTTGACTATTTGCTTTATATTTTTGTGATTGAGATGAACCTTGCGCTATTTATTTGACCAATTGGTAAATATAGGTTATGATATCCAAGTCTTCAATGAGATAATGGCCCTGCAGAGAGATAATTGGTTCTTCTGGCATTTTCAAGGGCTCTGCAAAAATAAGAGAGCTCTCAGTTGTATTTTGTTTGAATATATTTGGGCAAGTAAGGAGAATTTTCCAAATGGAACCAAGATTTCAACCAAACACTTCACACAATTCATCATAAAATCAGAGAGTATTACCACTCTCCCTGTATGCAGTAGTTTTTATTATTATTATTATTCTTGTTATGTTATGTTAATTACCATACATTACATTATTAGTTTTTGATGTAGTGTTCCATGATTCATTGTTTGCATATAACACACAGTGCTCCATGCAGAACGTGCCCTCTTTAATACCCATCACCAGGCTAACCCATCCTCCCACCCCGCTCCCCTCTAGAACCCTAAGTTTGTTTCTCGGAGTCCATAGACTCTCATGGTTCATCTCCCCCTCCGATTTCCCCCCCTTCATTCTTCCACTCTTGCTATCTTCTTCTTCTTTTTTGTTTTTTAACATATAATGTATTATTTGCTCCATAGGTACAGGTCTGTGATTCAACAGTCTTACACACTTCACAGCACTCACCATAGCACATATTCTCCCCAGTGTCTATCACCAGCCACCCCATCCCTCCCACCCCCCACCACTCCAGCAAGCCTCAGTTTGTTTCCTGAGATTAAGAATTCCTCATATGACCTCATAGTGAGGTCATATGATACATGTCTTTCTCTGATTGACATATTTCGCTCAGCATAATACCCTACAGTTCCATCCATGTCATTGCAAGTGCCAAGATTTCATTTCTTTTGATGACTACATAATATTCCATTGTATATATATACCAAATCTTCTTTATCCATTCATCTGTCCATGGACATCTTGCATGCAGTACTTTTGAATAAAGAAACTATGTACTTTGGTGTTGAGTATGTGTTATATAGGATACTAGGTACATGATATTCAGATAGAGAAATTAAACAATGGGAAACATTTTCTAGTCATATCAGTACCCTCATCTGAGACCCTCATCTGAGTCCAACTGACAGTTTAAAAACCATATAGATATTAAGGATGCCAAAGAGAGCCTTGCAAATTAGCTTCTATTACATGATCAGAAGAAAAGAACTGAAGAAAGTGAAGAAATCATTAATCATTGAATTTGTCTTGAGGTCACCTCACTAGGAGGTGGGAGCTCAGACAGGAAGTAGGAAGTCTGGAAACCTCACATATAGGTATGCTAATGCAGAAACTGATTAGGAAGGAATGTTGTATCATTCATTGCTAACTGTCTGCATAATACTGAATTTTATGGTGGAGAAAACTATAGTCTTCCTTTAACAAAAGTGGTCTTTAAACAGAAGAAAAAGTAACATTGTCTTCTTTTACTCCCTGAATGAAAGAAAGAATTTGTATTGTGTTTCTGGAAAGAGAAACAGAGTAGTTACCAGCATGAGCTTTGTAGTCAGGTAGAAATGGCTATGCTCCTAACTACCTTACGTATTGCATGGAAAAGTTGCTTAACTTCCCTGAAACTGATTTTTCTCATCTGCAAAATAAGGATTATAATACATAATCACATTATTTTGAGGATAGGTGAGAAAATACTTATAAGTGCTCTGTGCAGAGAGAAGTGCTAGCTGTTAAGAATGATTAGGTTAATCTATCAGCCATGAGATGAAAATTCTGTTTCTCTCTTTGCTGGTTAAGAACATTCAGAATCAGAAAATTCAGGAAGATAAAATGAATATCTTGGATATAATGTTTTTGCAATTTGCTATAATCAGTCTGTCCTTTGAACTCAGCGGTTATCAACCCTTATATACCCTAAAAGTACTTGGGTGGGGAAAGTCTTAGAAAAAGATGATGCCAGGCCCTTCTGATCAATTAAACCACTCTTTAGGTGATTCTTTGTGCAACAGTGTTTAAGAATCACTACTTAAACTCACTAGGACTCATTTCTGCACAGCAAATGAAGACGTTCTGTATTACAGCAGAAGCACCCTTCCTATGAAGAGTTCACTCTCAGCAGGTTTGCAAGTGTAGACTGAACAGTTACATTTTCAGAGGTTAATATTTAAAATAGTATTGGTTCTGAAGAACAAAGGAAGGAATTGTTTCTATGGCTTCTGTACTAAGTGCCATTGTAACAATAAATCCTGGTTATCTTCCTCCTTTACTTTTTGTTTTTAGAAATGTTAAGGAGTGCACCTTATTTACTAGTCTCAAAATTTAATCAGTGAAATAAACAAACATGAATGTACAATGTCATAGGTTATGGTAAAGATGTGTTCAGATGCCAACACAAGGAAGAGGTATTTAAATCCAATGGAGAAGCCTTTGAAAGAGATAGTGCTAAAGTTCATGTATTCACTTATTTATTCAAAACAAGTTCTAGTAGGCTCTGACATGAAAACTACCAGGAAGACAAATTTGGTCCTTGACATCATGGAATCCACAATTTAGAAATCTTGACGGAAATGTAAACTTAGTTAAAAAAGTAAAAGAAAGAAGAACATGTGGGTTAGTTAGCACAGATATGTAAATGCAAAAGGCTTTGGGGGAGAAATAGCATAAAATGGAGAAAGCAAATATGAAATGGGATTAGCTTTCATTGCTAATCTGTGAGTTTTTTTTAATTTAAATTCAATAGCCAACATATAGCACATCATTAGTTTTTGATGTAGTGTTCAATGATTCATTAGTTGCATATAACACTCAGTGCTCATCATATCATGTGCCCTCCTAATGCCCATCACACATTTACCCCATCCCCTCACCTACTTCCCTTTCTACAAGCTTGTTTGTTTCCCAGAGTGAAGAGTCTCTCATGGATTGTCTCCATCTCTGATTTCTTCCGATTCAGTTTTCTTTCCCTTCCCCCATGATTTTCTGCATTATTTCTTACATTCTACATATGAGTGAAACCTTATGATAATTTTCTTTCTCTGATTGAGTTAATGCACTTAGCATAATACCCTCCAGTTCCATCCATGACAATGTAAATGGTAGGTATTCATCCTTTTTGATAGCTGAGTAATATTCCATTGTATATGTGAACTACATCTTCTTTATCCATTCATTTGTTGAAGGACATCTTGGCTCCTTCCACAGTTTGGCTATTGTGGACATTGCTGTTATGAACATTAGAGTGTGGGTGCCCCTTCTTTTCACTACATCTGTATCTTTGGGGTAAATACCCTGTAATGCAATTGCTGGACTGTAGGGCAGCTCTATTTTTTACTTCTTGAGGAACCTCCATACTGTTTTTCAGATTAGTTGTACCAGTTTGCATTCCCACCAACAGTGTAAGAGGGTTCCCCTTTCTCCACATCCTTGCCAACATTTGTTGTTCCTTGTCTTGTTAATTTTAGTCTTTCTAACTGCTGTAAGGTGGTATCTCATTGTGGTTTTGATTTGTATTTCCCTTGATGACAAGTGATGTGAAGCATTTTTTCATGTGCCTTTTGGCCATTTGTATGTCGTCTTTGGAGATGTGTCTGTTCATGTCTTCTGCCCATTTCTTGACTGGATTATTTGTTTTTGGGTGTTGAGTTTGAGAAGGTCTTTATAGATCTTGGATACCAGCCCTTTATCTATTATGTCATTTGTAAATATCTTCTTCCATTCGCAGGTTGCCTTTCAGTTTTATTGACTATTTCCCTTGCCATGCAGAAGCTTTTTATCTTGATGTACTCCCAATAGTTCATTTTTGCTTTTTTTCCCCTTTGCCTTTAGAGATGAGTCTTAAAGACGTTGCTGTGGCAGAGGTTGAAGAGTTTGCTGCCTGTGTTCTCCTCTAGGATTTTGATAGATTCCTGTCCGCCTTTAGGTCTTTCACCCATTTTGAGTTTATCTTAGTCTATGGTGTAAGAGAATGGTTTAGTCTCATTCTTCATGTAGTTGTCCAATTTTCCCAACACCATTTATTGAAGAGACTGTCTTTTTTCCATTAGATATTCTTTCCTGCTTTGTTGAAGATTAGCTGACCATAGAGTTGAGGCTCCATTTCTGGGTTCTCTGTTCTGTTCCATTGATCTATGTGTCTCTTTTTGTGCCAGTACCATGTTCTCCTAAGGACCACAGCTTTGCAGTATAGCTTGAAGTCAGGCCATGTGATGCCCCCAGCTTTGGTTTTCTTTTTCAATATTCCCCTGGCTGTTCAGGGTCTTTTCTGGTTCCATACACATTTTAGGATTATTTGTTCCAGCTCTGTGAAAAATGTTGATTGTATGTTGATAGGGATTACACTGAATGTACAGATTGCTCTGGGCAGCACTGACATTTTAAGAATGTTTATTCTTCCAATCCATGAGCATGGAATGTTTTTCCATCTGTTTGTGTCTTCCTTAATTTCTTTCATAAGTGTTCTGTAGTTTCTAGAGTACAGATCTTTTATCTCTTTGGTAGGTTTATTCCTAGGTATCTTAATGGTTTTTGGTGCAATTGTAAATGAGATCAATTACTTAATTTTTCTTTCTTCAGTCACATTATTAGTGTATAAAAATGCCACTAATTTCTGTGCATTGATTTTGTATCCTGCCACATTGCTGAATTGCTGTATGAATTCTAGCAATTTTGGGGTGGAATCTTTTGGGTTTTCTACAAAAAGTATCATGTCATCTGTGAAGAGTGAGAATTTGACTTTTCTTCACCAATTTGAATGCATTTATTTTGTTGTTGTTGTTGTTGTTGTCTGATTGTTGAGGCTAAGACTTCTAGTATTATGTTGAACATGTCATGTTCCTGACCTTAAGGGAAAAGCTCTCAGGTTTTCCCCATTGAGAATGATATTCACTGTGGACTTTTCATAGATGGCTTTTATTTTATTGAGGTATGTTCCCTCTATCCCTACACTGTGAAGAGTTTTAATCAGAAAGAATACTGTATTTTGTCCAATGATTTTTCTGCATCAAAAGAGAGGATCATGTGGTTCTTGTCTTTTATTAATGTGATCTATCACAATATTGTGATTGATTTGTGAATGTTGAACCACCCTTGTATCCTAGGAATAAAACCCACCTAGTGGTGGTGAATAATCCTTTTAATGTACCGTTGGATCCTATTGGCTGGTACCTTGGTGAGTATTTTGGCATCCATGTTCATCAGGGACATTGCTCTGTAACTCCTTTTTGTTGGGGTCTTTGTCTGGTTTTGGGATCAAGGTAATCCTGGCCTCATAGAAAGAGTTTGGAAGTTTTCCTTCCATTTCTATTTTTTGAAACAGCTTCAGTAGAATAGGTATTATTGCTTCTTTAAATGTTTGGTAGAATTCCTCTGGGAAGCTATCTGGCCCTGGACTCTTGTTTTTTTGGGAGGTTTTTGATTACTGCTTCAATTTCCTTGCTGGTTATTCATCTGTTCAGATTTTCTATATTTTCTTGTTTCAGTTTTGGTAGTTTATAAGTATATAAACACTAACTTTGGCTGTAGTAGGTGTATATCTACATGGATCATAATATGAGTGTATTTAAATATCAATATATACTTGAAATAGTAGTATTGATTTCATATTGATTTCAGATATTCTAGGTTATCTAACCATTAAGGTCTTGAGTGAGAGAGATGGTACCCATTATAATATGACAACATCTTTCTATCTATATTTTGTAAATTGAAAAATGTATTATTTAATATAATTTCTGATGAAGAGGAAAGGTCAGGCAATATGGAAAATCCTTGTGGAATAACTGAATATCCTCTTTAACTCAGTGATGAGAACATCAGGATTTAAATAAGAATTCTCTCAAAATTGTTTGGAAATGAAAAACTCTTAACAGAAAAAAATATATATATGAATATAAATTTCAGAAGTTTCACTGAGATAAGTGGTACCTCAGAATAATGTTTCTTGAAATTTTAATGAGGAACGTTCTTATTGATAATAATAGATAGCTTGTTCATTCTATAGTCAAGAATAATTCACACATAAGCAGTACCAGTAGATCATAAATTTTGTGTTTTTATTTTTGGTAATTTTTGTTTTTAAAGATTCAGTGTTCATATATGAGGTTAATAGCAAAAGAAAAGGCTGCCCAAAAAAGACCTGGTGCCAATCTAGAAAGGACCCCACAAAGCGATATTTATATTGATAAATTAACCACACTTTATCGTCTGTCTGGCTTTTAGAAACCTGATTTTCCTGGGGCACTGAGAGTGTGTGAGAGCAGATAGGAAACACTGTCAACTAACAATGTTCATAAAATTTTCAGCTTCTATAACTTGTCTTCTTAACCTCCAGCCCATAAATGGAATTTAGAGGGATTATAACCTCTCTGAAACAGTGCATATTTCTGAAGTAGTAGTCAAAATCTCAAAGGAGTCTGTGGGGAAAATAATAGTCTGGTTCTTAGAAATAGTCAAGTCAAGGAAACTACAACATTTTCAATCAAGGCTTTCCCTCCCAAGAAGGTTCCTGGTAAGAATTGCTTCTCTCTTGGTTTTTCCCTCCATTTCTGTCACTTTTTCACTCTGTTTTCCTAATCTTTCTTTTTCTTTATCTTTTTAAGATAACATTACTATTGTCTGTAATAGCAGACAATTGGTTAGATTTTTCTGTCATTAAATTATCATATTCCAATTATCCAACCCTGAGGTTACTTCCAGATTTCTTGATGGGTATTTGGGGTGTTCTTAAACTTCTTAGTAGCTTACTAGTATAGTTAACAGTATATCTATTACATATCAATTTCACTATTTTAAATCCTGGTTTAAACACTGGTTTCTGAGTAATCTGATGCATCTCTACATTAGTTGTCATTTGAGGTAAAATTTAACTTTACCACACAGATGATTTTTCTCCCTTTTAACATAAAATGAATTATGATATAACAGAGAATTTATAGCATTTGTACTAACTACAAAGATTAATGTTTCATACTGAATTACATTTTGGTTTGGCTCTAGATAGGGATGTCATGATTGATTTCTTCATGTTAAACATAAAATCAGGGAAAATGTAAGGAATTACAAAGTACATCATCTATAATCTAATTGGGAACTTTTTTGTTGTTAATTTATAGATGCTGTTCTGAGAATCAGCCATGTTTGTGCATTTTGGTCTGATGTATCTTTGGTAGGGTAAGTCACAGTTAAAATTTATTAATCTTTGATAATTTTCTGTCAGATTTGGAAGTTATATATCCTATAATTACATCATACATCTATGGCTTATAACCAGTATTCATTTAGCAAATGTGGAAAAATATTATTATAAAAATTTAAGTGAACTTTGATATATCATAGTTGTGTGGATAAACTAGCATAAGTTCTGGAATCAATATATCCAAAGTAACTGCAGTATTACTATCATATTGAACAATAGGAAACTAAAATAGCAATGGGAAAGATCTTTTACCTTATTCTGTTTTTTTTTAAGATTTTATTTATTTATTTATTTGTCAGAGAGAGAGAAAGAGAGAGAGCACAAGGGCAGGCAGAGGGAGAAGCAGACTCCCCACTCAGCAAGGAGCCCCATGTGGGACTCAAACCCAGAACCCTGGGATCATGACTGAGTCAAAGGCAGATGCTTTACTGACTGAGCCACCCAGGCATCCCATCTTTTACCTTATTCTGGCTGAAGCTATTATCAGAACATATTGTTTGTGCTTAATAACATTTATCATTGTAGTCCTGTTTATTTATGTAATGTTTACCTTTTCTCCTAGATCCTAACCTCCTAGAAGAGTTCTCTGTGTTAGTGTCTCTATATCTTCACAGCACTGAGCAAAATGATATCATATAGTTGTTACTTTTTATAGAATGTGTGTTGAATGGAGTAAAATTGATTGTTTGATTCATATAGGATTATCCTTTTAAGTACCATGAGAAATAGGTAAGATCAATAAACTACTTTAAGTTAGAATTTCACAATTGTACACTTCTTGGAGGACAGTATAGAGAAATGGCTAAGAAACAGAAAAACTAAATTTATTTTTTATTTTTTTAAATGTTAGTTTCAGGTATACAACTTAGTGATTCAACAGATTTATACATTTCACTGTGCTTATCACAAGTGTAGCTCCCATCTGTCACCATATGCCATTACAGTATCATTGACTATATTCCTTATGCTGTGACTTTTATTCCCATGACCTTTTCATTCCATAACTGGAAGCCTGTATCTCCCACTTCACTTCACCCATTTTTCCCATCCCCCACACTCCTTCCTCAGAGAACCATTAGTTCTCTGTATTTGTAGGTCTGACTATACTTTTTGTTTGTTTATTCATCTGTTTTGCTTTTTAGATTCCACATATGAGTGAAATCACAGGGTATTTGTCTTCTTCATTTTGACTTATTTCACTTAGTATAATACTGTAGGTCTATCCATGTTGTGGCAAATGGCATGATCTCATACTTTTTTATGGCTGCATCATAATCCACTGTGTTTATCTTCTTTTTTATCCAGTTATTTACAAATGGACATTTAGGTTGCTTCCAAATCTTTGCTAGTGTAAATAATGGTGCAGTAAATAAAGTGGTGCATATATCTTTTCAAATTCATGTTTTTGTTCAGAAAACCTAAGTTTAAAACACTGTCTCTGACAAACTTCTTATGACATTGAAAAAAATTAGGTAAGCTATTAGAGTTTTGGTATCTTTAGGATGGGATGATATTTTAAAATGGGTCATAGCTCATAAGCTTAATTCATTCTTCCTCTGAAGTCTTCATCAGCTCAGCACACTTCACAATGCCCTCGAAGATTCTGTTATACTACCTAGTCTTGCTCTCTAGTAAGGAGATCTACCAAGCCACTTGATGGCCCTCATAATTTCTGTATAAGCTGAATTAAGACCACTGCTCTAGCTTTAAATAAATGTCACACACTGACAGAGATTTCACTGTTACACATTTACAAAGTAAAGTGTATATGGGCATATTAACCATGATAATCATCACTTACCCTTTCTATAGTGTCTTGAAGAAAATACAACTGCAAGTATCTGGAGTCTGAATGTGTTAGCAGTCAAGACTTGTGAAATTTATGTATATAATGATTAAAAGTTCATGCTAGCCTTCACTTCATCATTGTTCTAGTGTAGCAATTAATACTTCATTAGACTGTTTTAAGTATTAAATGATATATGCCTAAAGCATTTTACACACTGCCTGGCACAGAGTAAATGGCCAACAGTGATGATTAATGCAGTTATATTTGACAATGCCTAATAATAATAAAAAAACTTTCTCAACAATAGTATATTCACTCAGAATAAGCTATTAAAAACATTAAGATTAGAGCACCTATTATGTTCTATTCATAGTACGGAAAGCTGTGTGAGTATTACTACATTTCACAGTTGAACAAATATAGACACAAAAAGGTTAAGTAACTTATTCACAATCACACAGATGATCAGTAGTAGAACCAGGATTTGAATCCAGGAAGGTGGACACCAGAACCTATAGCCCTTTTCTAAAATGTTACAGAGAATAAATACTTTAGGTTTGTGGGTCATATGGTCTTTGTTATAATTACTCAATATTATCTGTATATGAAAACAGCCTTATACATATACAAATGGACATAGCTATCTTCCAATAAAACTTTATTTACAAAAACAGGCAGCAGAGCTAATTTAGCTCATGAGCTGTAGTTTGGTGATACCCACTCTAAAACAACGGTTCTCAAAGTTTTGGAATATCATTGAATATTTTCCACAAAATAAAAAGGAGATAATTATTAAAGAATTCAGGACTATCCCAGAGTTGTATCCTTAGGCTACCTGATTTATATCAACTGGTCCATCTTTTTTATTGATCCTATGGATCTCAGGGATAAATTGAAAAGATCAATGGACCCACTATCTGAAAAACTGAAAAAAAAAGCCCTAATAATTAAAATATACATCTTTAGACTATGCCCAAAGGGTAAGAAAGGTGATCTTGGCTGCCACCCCTCAAAGGTTTCTTGTCAAAGTTGAATGAATCATTCAATCATATGACCAGCAAGAAGGTAGGTCCCTTTTAGACTTCAGGAATTGTCTTATGACTCTTAAAGAGTCAGGTCTTGGACCTGAAACTTTCACATCAACTGCTCTGTCAAATCTATTTGTAGCTGAGTTTAAGCCGGAAAAGTCTAACTTGGTTAGAAAATAAAGAGAAAAATGGTAAATCTCTACCCTTCAGGGATTATAGCTCTTAGCTATGCATTTAGAAGAGAGTCTATAAATAAAAGATAGACATAATCTCGATCAAACTCATGGTAATTAGAAGGCTAAAGAAAGAACTCTTATTGTTAGAGACACTAAATATTGAAAACTATAGTGCACTGGAAAAATAACTGTTCAGTTCTAGCCAATACAAATAGGGCAACCAAAATTAAGAGTACTACCTATGACTCTGCCCCTATAATTACCTCTAAGGGACTTGTTCTATCCTTCTTCAATGCTATCTTTCAACTCCTAGCTTGTATTTTAGAAAAGAGACAGATTTTCTTATAAATATAGAGGGTACCATGTCAACTACAATTCTCACCACTTTCCCATTCTATCTTCCTCTGAGTCGAAAATATGTTTCCATGGTAGGTATTATTAAATCTCTCAACATCTACCTGCCTCAACTATCTCATTAGGATCTTTGGCATGCTATGTCCTCAGTAATTCAGTGTCTTGAATGTATTCAGGAAATCCTTATTATGAAAATGGAATCCTATAGTTAGATGTAGTTCGGATGGCCTATTTTTAGATTTTCTAGAAGGAGGAATTGTGGTTACCTCCTCCTTATTGTCATCATAAAACTATTGTCAGGATATTTTACCAGGTTCCAGATAGAACTTGGGGAAGTCCCAGAAAGTCTGTGCGCTCAAAACTGTTAAATACTTCATGTACACACAAGTGAAGGATCACTCAAGGTTACCACTGACCCCTCTAGACTACTACATAAACTTCAATACTATATCCATAAATAGGTCATAGTGTTAGTTTTCTATTTCTGTGTAAAAAAAAAATTACCACAGAGTTAAGAACATAAAATAATACTTAACTTATAGCATATTTCTATAAGTCAAAAGTCCATATAATTTCATCTGATTCTTCTATTTAGAGCTAATAAGGCTGGAATCAAGGTGTTGGCCATGCTGGGCTCTTATCTGGAGATTCTAAGAAAGAATCTGCTTTTAAGCTGATTCAGGTTATATGCTGAATTCAGTCTCCTGTGACCTGAAGACAGAGATCCCTGTTTTTCTCACCAGCTGTCAGTGAAAGCTGCTCTCAGAGCTTGAAGTTTCCCGTCACAGGCCTTCTCCACCTAAGCAATGGAAAACCTTGTGGTAAATCCTTCTCAAGCTTCAAATCTCTTTGATTTTCTTGTAAACTACTAGCTGGAGGAAATGCTTTAACTTTGAAGGGCTGATGTGTTTGGACTGGCACATCCAAATGCTTTTTTTTTGCCCTATAGTGTAACATAATAACAATAATATTTCATTATATTCATCACATTTGCATGAGGTTCTGCCTATATTCAAAGGGGTGGTTAAGACAAGAGTGAAGACAATTGTAGATCATTTTTAGAATTCTGCCTATTAGTTTCCAAGAAGCCTTGATTATAGAGTGGGGGGTTGGCAGTCCAAATCCAGCCAAATGCCTGTTAAGTAAAGTTTTATTAGAATACAGCCATACCCATTTATTTATATATTAATTATCCATGTCTTATGTTTTGCTTGCTAAAACACTGCCACCTCCTAATAGCCTAGGATATTGCTTTATTTAGTATCTTCAGGCCATTAACTGAATTGTCATTCCTCATTCCTTCATCATTCAATATCCAGTATTATTCTCTTTGCCTCTCCATCTAATGCTATTTATTTCATTGTAGTTGACTTAAGCTCTGCCTTCTGTAGAAACATTGTTCACCCTGATAGCCAGTATATTTGTATTCATACTGGAAAATCAACAATATGCCTGGACAATCATGCCCCAAGCTTCCACTGAAGCTACCACAAATTTCTTACAAATCTTAAACCAGTACATAAAGAATAAATCCTGGATATTTAACAATTGGTATTTTACTCTTATACTCAACAGTTGAATGGGATGACTCCCTGTTTATACAATGAAACCTGACACAAAAAGGCTTTGGAAAGTGCTACCAGACTTACTGAATAGCAAGAAAAATATGTCCCACATACAGATTATAATTTATGCATATTTGAAAAACTTGAAATTATAGCAGAAACAAAGAATTTGGGATTAACAAGATAGATTCACCAGTCAAAAAGACTATTAAAATGTAGCCTTTTGCCTCTGTTTACCTGTGATGAATGATTTTAAAGAGGCCTGATTTGTGGTCAGGTCCTCCTGCTATGGTTACAAGAGAATCAACCAGACAGACAATGTCACAGGAACCGTAGACCTATACCTCTAGAGGTAGCCATTTAAAAAAAGTCAAGTTGGAGTACACAAAAGCATAATAGATAATATTCTAGCCTACAGATAGGGCAACTGGGCAGTCCTAAGTAAGGATCCGTTTTTATATGTCTAGAGATTTAGCCTGCATCTTTAACACCATCAAAATGATCTGGGAACCTAATGCAAAAACTAGAAAGCACTGTTGGAAAAAACTTATCTTAGAAAAGGTGTTGGAAAATCTTGTGGCAAGAAACATGATCACTCCTCCCAGCTAAATCTTAGAATTCTCAATATGGTTAAGAGGACTTGTGTAATGACTACCAATAATTATTTCCTTTGTTCATCTCCCCACCCCCTTAAGGCAATGCCCAGAGCATTAAATGATGTTTATTTGCTCACTTGACGGATCTTACAGAAAATAATTCTGCAACTAAAGGTATCCAAATAATACTTCATAACCCAGATAGAGACTACAGATATTGTGGTTTTATAAGGAGTCTGAATAATATAGGCCTGGGCAATAGCTAAGGGAGAGACTTCCTTTTGGTAAAAAGGAAGAACTATAAAAGGTTTTCATTTCTGCAATGCCTAAATGATTTGAGGTTGCTTTCTTCAGTCATTGCATGTCGAAGAATCATAATCTTGAGTCTAAATCACTCATCTTTCTTCCTAAAACTGAAACAGCAGAATATGCTTTCCCAGACTTGCTTACTCCTCAGTCATATACTTCTGCAAACTGAGAATGCTTAATTTTAGCAAAACATATGTCTCCCATCCCTCATCACTTACTATTTTTATACCATTTTATTGAAACCAACCTATGAAGTCCCTGCCAAGTGCCACAAGCAGGGCAACCTCACTTGATGATCACATTTAGGATTCTAGAAACTTCTCGTGGGCCCTTTCTCTCTCTAGTAAAATCTTACAGATTTCTGAAACTACTGACCGAATACTAGGCCCTCTGTGAAGTGTTTTTTCACACAGTATGAGGTCCTAAACTCTATCATCACATTTAACTCACTACAGTTTTATATGCTGCTTCCATGTTTCTTTTGTAGGTTGTGCACTTCTCAAGGAAAGGGGGAGTGTCCTAATTTTTATTTCCCTACTAACTAATACAGTGGCTGATGTAAAGCTGATTTTCAGTAAACATAGTATGGCAAAGTGGTTAAAAGAATGGATTTTTGAGTCAGTCTGACTTTTATGTCAGTTCTGTCTCTAAATACATGAACTATAAAATCTTGAACAAGTTCCTTAAACTTTTTAAATATCAGTTTTACCTGTAAAAGAGGGAAGATAATTATACCAATCTAAGTAATGTCACTGAGATTAAATGTATTGATGCATATAAAGCAAATCCTCAGTTCCTGGCATGTGGCAAATCCTCAATATATGTTAGCTATTATTTAAAAGTATTCATAATTTTTTTAAAAAAATCATGAATTACAAAGTCTAGCAAATTATCTACAGCCTATTCCAAAATTAACTTATGTGCAAACTAACATTTTTTTGTATTGCCTGGTTTAATCATATGTGAGGCATAAAAAGTTTCCAGCCCATATGGTTGAATATTTCTTTATGATGCCTGGGTGGTAGTACCAGTATTTCTGAATTTTAAAGATGCATACTAAAACTGTAAAACTACAATCCTATAATGTAAATGTTAAACTGCAATATAATACAATACACCAGAGTTTCAGATTTAAATATGGTTCCATGCATATGTACTTTCTATTTTGATTCTTTAGAGTCTTATTTTTTTCACTCTGCTTTTTTGATCTGGCTTTTCCAAATGGTGGGTCCTCTCTCTCTCTCTCTCTCTCTCTCTCTCTCATTTTATTTCAAGTGAGAAATTATGCTGTTGGATTTAATTTATATATTTGTAAGCATAATGTTTATAATATAAAACTGATTACAAGTAAATTTTATTTTCTGAAAAGTGGAATAAGATTCATTTCTTAGTGCTTTCTGACTTCTCCCTGCTAAGGAAGACTATCTGCATGTATGAGTAGCGGAACTTAGAGGTAACTCAGTACATTACACATCAATGAAGACAAACATTAAGATCTACGATCTACTTTCAAAGGTTGTAGATTCTATGGCTTGCCTCTCCTCTGGTGGTTAAACGTGAGAAGTTATCTGATGTCACTAATATAATATCTGTATTTGATGATTTCTCTGGCCATTTCAATTCTGTTGGAGTATGGAGAACAATTGTTATTGAATTTTTGAGTCCCCCTGGTAATAGATTTTAGTTGCAGCCTTGCATAGAAATGT
Organism: Eumetopias jubatus; assembly: GCF_037043125.1. Classification (NCBI taxonomy): domain Eukaryota; kingdom Metazoa; phylum Chordata; class Mammalia; order Carnivora; family Otariidae; genus Eumetopias; species Eumetopias jubatus. Next base: position 78,093,618 of record NW_028274819.1, read on the forward strand.
GCTAAACATATTACAGGCTCATAGATGTGTATCTTAGATCATTTGAAGACACGGTGAAATATAAAACTTGCTACTGTGGCCCCAAGTCCTTCTTAAGTGCTTATGATATAGGGGGAGAGAATTTATTACAATTTGGGGTAATGATCTGTTATAGATCATTGTTGATCATTATAATTCTAAAGTGAAAAATGTACTGCAATTTAAAAGATTTGTTTCCTTTTGGATCTCATTTGTAACTCTCCTATTTGTTATATAGAATTTCAATATATATTTATGATCTATGCTGCTACAAATATGCTACAACATTGAAATAGGATTCTTTGGATAAAGTTTTCTTTCTTCCTCTTTAATGAGAGTTTTAAAACATTTATGAGGAGTAATGCATATAATATACTATTTTAAGGGTGTACCAGCTGTTCTTCACACCAAATGTCTATAAATACATATTTTTGGCCCATATTCAAAGACATTATTATATCTAGTAAAAACTAAAATAATTTGGGCAGTTGGTTTAGAGCAAAGGGAGGTGGACTGGTGTGGTATTGAGTTTAATATGTAACATTCAGTGATCCCTAAAATGTATTCCTATGACATTCTCCACTAAATAAGCAAGAGTTATAAATACTAAAATTATTTGTAGCTTGTGTTTCTTATTCATACCTTTTATACTATAGAGACTTAAAGTTTTCAAAATGGTTTCACAGACTTCATACAACCTCTAGAATGTGGCTGAACTGGTACTACTGCCCTCCACTCTATCTACCCCCACCAAGTCTTTTCACTCCCAGCATTACTGGAACTACAGTCAGATGTAGTTAGTGTACTGTGTGCTATGTACTACCTTAAGTACCTTAACATTAACTACACAGTTAATTTAAATATACATTATATAGGCTTATAAATAAAATATAAGTATAATTTAGATGCAGTTTTCCCATAAGTATAAAAATAAATATAATATTTCTTTAAATATAAACATAAAGTAGAAATATAAATGAAGGTCTTAAAATGCAATTTTTTAAACCAAAGAAGTAACATTTAAATCTTATAAAATATATACAGGATCTCTGTTCAGAAAATTATAAATCACTGATGAAAGAAATCAAATATCAAAATAGAGATATTCCATGTTTATGGATTAGAAGACTCAATGTTATAAAGATGTCAATTTTTTCTAGTTTGATTTATAAATACAATGTAGTCCCAACAAAAATCCCAGAGAGCTATATATAGATATAAAATAACTGTTTCTAAAGTTTATATAAAAATGCAATACACCTAGAATAATCAACATAATACTAAAAAAAAAAAGTTGGAAGATTTACATTACCTGATTTCAAGATCTATAAATCTATAGTAATCAAAGCAATGTGGCATTATTGAAAGATTAAACAAATAGATTAATGGAACAAAATAGAGAACCCAGATATAGACTTTCACCTATAGATTCAATTGAAATTTGACAAAACAGGAAAGGCAATCTAATAAAGAAAATACAGACTTTGAAGAAAAGGTACTGAAACAATTGAATGCCATATGAAAACAAAGAGTCTAGACACAGATAATACAATTTTTTCTCAAATAACTCAAAATGGACCATAGACCTAAATGTAAAATTCAAAACTATAAAACTTCTAAATGGAAACATAGGAGAAAACCTACCTGTCCTTGGGTTTGTTGATGAGGTTTTAGATATAACATCATCACAGAATCCATGAAAAAAATTTTATGTTTGTCATTATTAAAATTAAAACTTCCTCTCTGTGAAAGACACCATTAAGAGAATGAAAATACAAGTGACAAGATGGAACAAAATATTTGCAAAACACATATATGACAGAGGACTTGTCCAAAATACACAAAACTTCTTAAAACTCAATAACAAAAAAAAAACCCAAAAAATGATTAAATGATGGAAACGGGACCTGGACACCTCACTGCTGCATCCGATGGTTCCTTTGGCCATTTCAATTTGCTTAGAATATGGAGGATGATTGCCATTGAATTTTTTTTGGGCCCCTGGGAAGATAGAGAAGAAAAATATGTATGTAAAAAGATAATCAATAATCATCTTAACCTTCATTAAGGAAACACAAATTAAAATGATGATTTTACTACATACCTCCAAGAATGACTAAAATTCAAACGCTGACAATACCAAGTTGTTGAGAATACAGAGCAACAGAAACTCTTGTTGCTGGTGAAAATGCAAAATGGTACAGACACTTTGGAAGACAGTTTGGCAATTTCTTACAAAGCTAAATATGGTCTTACCATAGGACCCAACAATTGCCCTCCTAAATATTTACTCAAATGAATTGAAAACATCTGTCCACCCAAAAACCTAAACACAGACATTTGCTGCAATTTTATCCATAATAACAAAAAAACTGAAAGGGATGTGCTTCAATGAGTTTTAATGGGTGAAAAAAATTGAGGTTCATCCACATAATGGGATACTTCAACAATAAAAAGAAATGAATGATCAAGCCAGGCAGAGACATGAATTAGCCTTAAATGCATATTGCTAAGTGAAAGAAGCCAGACTGCAAAACCCACGTACTTTGAATCCAATTATGATATTTTGGAATGTGTAAAACTATAGAGACAGTAAAACTAATACTTATCAGGGGTTCAACTGTGGTAGGGAGGAATAGGTAAAGCACAGTGGGTTATTGGGGTAATAAATCTATTATGCATGATATTGTAACGATGAATATGCAACACTATGCATTTGTCAAAACTTATAGAACTTTATAGTACAAAAAGATTTCACCTAAATGCATGTAAGTTTAAAATAAAAGCACGGGAGTTTGTGGCATCACAAGACAGAATGCAAAATGTGAGAAAAGAATCTATTGCATTACAGGTATGAAACAACCTCACTGCCAAAGGGGAGGTAGTTGCTTTCTTAAAAGTCTGAAAATGAGTTGAGTCTGTAAGAATAAAGGCAAAAGGACTGTGTATAAGCAATGTGTACAAATTGGCCAAATCTCCCTATCCTGCACTCTGTGGGGGTAGAGGTTAAAATTTTTTAAACATTATACATGAATACTGGATGATAGAGCCAGGTGTCTCATTGTTCAATTGGTTGGTTGGTTACAGATAAGCAAGGGGAAGAAGCTAGAATAATCCATGTGGTAATGGATTAGATTTGGAAATATCAGTATGAACTCATATTTGGCATAATATATATACAGACTGCATATGTATATAATATACATATCTTTATATCTCCATGGGTTTAGTGGATACACACATATAGTCTTACTTTGAAAATTGAGAAAGCCTAGAAACAATAACACCTAATAGCAACATGGACAATTAGTACTCAAATCTTAGTTTCTAATACCATTCCTCCGTAAAAGGAACCAAGGTCATTTGGAGAAGTAGCTATTTCTAGGACTGGACAGGAAATATGCAAATTGACCCTGAAACACCTTGTAGTTCCAGAAAGTAAAAAAATGCTCAAAAAGAAAAGTAAAACAAGATAACAAAACAAAAATGCTTCACATTGGTGTGAGTAGGTCAAAGGGACATAGGAGCCAATTGAGAGGTTCCCAATAGGCAAAACTAGTACAATTTGGAAACACCAATAAATAAAGTAGTTTTGGATTATAACTCAAAGTATAAAATAAATATTGAAGAGTCTATATTGGCATATAATTAGTTGAATAAAGAAATCAATGGAGAGTAGAAAAATCTTTCATGCATAATAATTCTGAATAATTTATGTAGATACTCTGCCCTTTATGAAGTTAGCATAACCATCCGCTCCTTAAGAATGGGTATAATAGTAATTTCATTCCAAAAAGTATAGTATGAGACAAGGAAAAATTAACTTTACAGTTAATTTTTCCTAATTAAGGAAGGTGATCAAAGCCAGGTGATCAAAGATAACATCAACAGTGACAAGTCATGCTGACAGTGCTTCTGTTGTGGAAAACCAACCTCTGTCTTTTGGAGCCAAAATACAATGCAAAAACTGTTTGGGATAAAGAGGAACAGTAGCTTTATTGCTTTTCCAGGAAAAGGAGACTGCAGCAAGTTATGGTCTTCAAAAACTGCAAGCCTACCTGGGGGAAGGGGCTAAGGGGTTTTATAGGGAAATGACAGGAATTGTGTATATGCTGCCAGCCTCCTTAGTCATTTTCACGGGTAGTACCAAGTTCTTGAAACCAAAGGCTAAGAAGTGAGGAGAGGATGTTTTCAGAAGAGAGGAAAAACCTTACTTAGTATAAAATTGAGCCTTGCTGAAGCATTAATTAAGCCACTTTGATTTTTGTTCAACTTTGTTTTTAAACAGTTTCACTTGCACTTGGTATGGTGTAATGAAAATGTCACTTAACCTCTGTGGTCTTCCTTTCAAAAATCCATGAATCCAACCTAATCATGAGATAAATATTACACAAATTCCAACTGAGAGACATTTTATAAAACACTTGATCAATATTTGCCAAAACTGTCAAAGTTGTCAAAAGCAAGGAAAGTCTGAGCAATTCTCACAGCCAAGAAGAACCTATGGGGGCATAATCCAGACGCCAAAGGGACACATTTTGGGGTGGCATATTTTGCTCCCCTATAGAGGGAAGAGTGATAAGATGTTGGTGGTTGCTATTTTGAATAGAATAGTCAGGGCCTTACTGAGAAGGTGACATTTGCATAACAACATTAATAAGGTGAGGAAATGAGTCTTCAGCATACCTTGGTGAGGATGTTCAAGCATCCAAGCAGAGAAAATGAATTGGAAAGATCTTGAGGCTAGAATGTGGGTGGTACATTTGAGAAACAGTATGGCTGAAGTGGAGGAAGGAATTGGGATAGAGTGGGAGATGAGATCAGAGAGACAGTAGTGGTCACAGTATGAGGAAGCGTACAGATTAAACAGGGCTTGTAGACCTTGTAAACACTTTTAGCTTTATTATTTGTAAGATAAAATGGGCTTTGAACAGAGAACTGCTAGGGAAAGGATTGAAACAAAAAAAACTATGAGAAAGGTCTTAGAGTAATCTAGGTAAAAATGAGGGTGGCTTGGATGAACATGTGGCAGTGGAGGTGCTGAAAGTGATTAGATATAGTCTCTGTTTTGATGGCAAAATTAATGATTTTTTAATGAATTGGATGTGGAATGTGAGAGAAAGAATAATTCACAAACTTGGGAGTTCAATACCTAGCAGAATAGAGTTTCCATTAACTAAGGTTGAGAAGGCTGTAGGTAGAACAGATGGCGGTGGCTTGGGGGTAGAGCAGAAGTTTAGTTTTGAACATACTAAGTTTTTGATTTATTTTAAATACCCAAGTGGAGATGCCTAATGGATAGGTTTATGAATCTGCATTCAGGGGAGATGACTGGGTTGAAACTAAAGCTTTAGAAATTTTAAAAATTCAGGTGGGATTTAAAGTTATAAGTTTGAATGAGATCCCTTCAAAAGTAGGTGTATGTAGTGTTAAAAAATTCAACTGAGTAAATTTGAAGATCTAACTGGCTTTATTCAATGATTCATCAATCAGGCAGCCTCTCATCTAGCAAAAAGAAAGGAACTCCAAGAAATTATATGAAATACAAGTCTCTAAGAGGTAGAAAGAAACAGAAAAAGGAGGTTTGTAACAGAGTGGGCTGTTTCAGCAAGGTCACTTTCCTTTTTGGGGGGTGAGGATGGGGTGGGAGTCTATCAGACAGATTGCCTTATTAATGCTGATCATATAATTCTGGATTGACTGGTTGAAGGTCACATTCCTGAGAGAAGCTGAAACTGCAATTAGGTTAGATGTTATGTCTTGGTTTGCTGACATGGGTCATAGCACAAGTAACTCTATTTTGGACCAATTTTCTTTTTTTCTCTTTAATCACTAAGAGGACAAAAGATATAAGAACTGACTCCAGCTATAAGAAGTTAGGGATATAAGGGCATAAAACAAGAGTAACTGAGAAAAAGTAACTAGGTGGATAGGGAGAAAAACCAAAGTATTTTATTTTATTTATTTTTTTAAAAGATTTTATTTATTTATTTGATAGAGAGAGCAAGAGAGCACAAGAAGGGGAATAGTAGAGGGAGAGGGAGAAGCAGGCTCCCTGCCAAGCAGGGAGCCCAATGCGGGGCTCGATCCCAGGACCCTGGGATCATAACCTGAGCTGAAGGCAGATGCTTAACCATCTGAGCCACCCAGGCGCCCCAAAACCAAAGTATTTTGAAGAGGAGGAGATGATAAGCTGTGCCAAGCGCTGTAAATAGATCAAGGAAGAGAAAAATTGAAATTTGATAAAAGTAACAATAATAAAACTAATAATCATAGCTTCTTTTTGTGATATACATTACAGCTCACAAATCACTTTAATTTTCCTCATTTTTTTCAAAGTATTCCTGGGTTGTATGCGTTGTGAATTTTTTTTTAAACGACTTTTTTTTTTAAAGATTTTATTTATTTGACAAAGAGAGACAGAGCAAGAGAGGAAACACAAGCAGGGGGAGTGGGAGAGGGAGAAGCAGGCTTCCTGCTGAGCAGAGAGCCTGATGCGGGGCTTAATCCCAGGACCCTGGGACCATGACCTGAGCTGAAGGCAGAAGCCCAACGACTGAGCCACCCAGGTGCCCCATGAAACTTTTTTTTTTAAGTTGAAGAAACTGACAGAAAAGTAAAATTACTTTCCAAACATTATTTTGCTCCAAAGTGGCATAGCTTAGGCTTAAACAAGATTACATGGTTTTAAATCTAGTGAGATAATATCTTTTCTAACATATTTTATGCCACATGTTTGGTACTCAATAGATTATTTTTCTAATTTTCCTTTTTCTTTTAAAGAATAATATTATTCTAGCCGTATTAATACCAAATAATGATAAAACTCAAAATTATATCTATTATTAATCAATTTTTATGTGACAGTCAGTAGGCTTGTTCAAGGGAAACAAAGCTAAGATATAATCCAATCATTTGAAGAGATCACATCAAAGTAGGAGAGACATGCAAGCATTCATAATACAGTGTACTAAGGACTATAATAGAGATAATTGGAAAGGACTATAGGAACACCAAGAAGAAATAATAAGCTTGAGTAGTTGTGTTGAAGTGACACATTGTAGGAGAAAGTCAAGATGATTGAAAACAGAAGGATAAATATGATGTTTTTCTCACTTTCAGCATCCTGAGTTGTTCAAGCCTTGAGGTAGTTATGACCGCTAACATATCCATCAAAGGCTTTACCTTGGCACCAGACATACCAAGGTCAGGACAACAAGGAAACCACACATCCGAGCAACCATCAGTATTGATGGATGACTTAATTATCTTGGTCTCCTGATGAATGAATAGTGTAGCTATTTCCAGGAGATATTTTGCAGTCTCCAAGTTGAAATGACTTAGTTAAGTGGAATATTGCAACCATGATCTGATAAAATAAAAACATTTCATACACTACAAAGCTTCAATGGTTTGCCCTTAGTAAGCTATACTATGGGCTTGACAATACTCGTGACATAACAAGACAACCGGCTTATGAATGGATGTCACTGGTATCCATTTGGATAGGCTTTCAAAGAAAGACATATTTGTCATTTGCTACAGCAGATGTTTTGTCAGACAAATTTAGCAGAGAGGATTGGCTAATTGAATGCCTAGTTTAAAACACAAACACAAACACACAGAGCTGTAGTTAATAGACAAAGGAAAGTGAGGAAACACTTCCATTGGGACTGGAGAATCTAAAAAGTATTCAAACAACAAATTCCAATGAACTTTCAATAAAAGAGCAAATATGTTGTCTAGAAATTGAGAAACAATGTGCAATGACTCAGGGAACTAGTAGGTATATGGTATATCTAGGAGAGATTTTTATGTTTAATTTCAATCATAACATTGAAAATATCACACAGTTGCAATAACGCTAGGTCTTTTTTTTTTTCTTAGTCTTTTTATATGGAAGATAGATGAAAAAAGAGCTGTGAAATTTCCAAATAAGTACATTTCAAGTATTTAAGACTTAGAAATAATTATTTTTTGGTAGGCCTGTAGATGTGTATAATGGATATTATAAAATTATATGGTCAATGAATTTAGAAAAGCCCACATGTCCAAAATATACTTAACCCCAAACAAACCTCCCTCATGTGCATTGTAAGTCCTGATGAATTTGGAAAGCTTCCCTCAGATGGATCCTGGCCATGAGCCTAGATATCGGTATCTAGATTGGAACTCAGTAATTTAGCTTCAGCTTCATACTGGCTCCCTTATTTACATATCAGTTTTTTATCTTACCACGAATCCCATTTGAATTCTATTTATATAATTTATTTTGTAATATTGCCATTGTAGTGATAATTAGCACCACTGTCATGTTACATACTTATTTCTTTTTAATAGAATAAATTAAGTTTTAGTCTCTTAGCAAGTTTGCTAATTATAATACAATATTGTTGTCTATATTCACTATACCATATATTGGATATCTAAGACTTATTTACTGCTCATAGCAAGTTTGTACCCCCATACAACATCTGCTTTATCCTTCCACTTCCCATCCCACGGTAACATCCCATTTTACTCTGTTGCTATGAGTTTGGCTTTTTTAGATTCCACATATAAGTGATATCATACAGTATTTATTTTTCTTTGCCTGATTTACATCACTTATCATAATGTGCTGAAGGTCCATTGATGTTGTTACATATGGCAAGATGTCTTTTTTCTCAAAGCTGAATAATTCTACCACATTTTCTTATCCATTTATTCATTCATGAGCAGTTATTTTCCAATCTTCGCTATTGTGAATAATGTTTCAATAAATTTGGGAATGCATGTATCTCTTTGATATCCTGTTCTTATTCCTTTTGGTATGTACCCAGAAGTAGAATTGCTGGATATATGGTAGATCTATTTTTAGTTTTTTTGAGAAATCTCCTTATTGTATTCTACATTGGCTGAACAATTTTATTTACAGTTCTACCAACGGTGTACAAGGATTCACTCTTCTCCTCATCCTTACCAACATTTGTTATCTCTTATCTTTTTGATGAAAGACATTCTAATAGGTATGAGGTGATATCGCACTGTGGTTTGGATTTTCATGGCAAATGATGATATTGTGATGTTGAACATCTTTTCATATACCTGTTTGTTATTTGCATGTCTTTTCGGAAAAATGTGTATTTAGTTCCTCTGCCTATTTTTCAATCAAATTGTTTTTTGTTATTGAGCTGTGTGATTTTTTTAAAAATATATTTTGGTTTGCAAATTCACTATATGGTTTACAAAATTTTTTCCCATTCAGTACATTGCCTTTTTATTTTATTATTTCTTTTGCTATGCAGAAGCTTGTAAGTTTGATGTAGTCCCACTTGTTAATTTCTGCTTTTGTTGTTTGAACTTCTGTGTCATATTTAAAAACTCATTGCCAAAACAAATGTCAAGAAGTTTCTTTCCTATGTTTACTTTTGAGCATTGTATATTTAAGACTGATCCATTTTGAGGTAATTTTTGTGAGTGGTGTAAGGTAATAGTCCAATTACATTGTTCTGTAAGTGTATATTCAGGTTTCCCACACCATTTGTTGAAGAAACTATCCTTTTCCCACTGAGTGTTCTTGGCTTACTTGTCAATTTTTAGCTGACATTGTATGCAGAAGGTTAATTCTGGGCTCTCCAATTTGTTTTATTGGTTTATGTGTCTGTTTTTAGGTAAATACCATATGTGTTCATTATAGCTTTGTAGTATAGTTTGAAATTAGGAAGTGTGATACCTCTGGCTTTGTTCTCATTTCTCAGGATTGCTTTAATTATTTGGGTCTTTTGTGATTCTACACAAATTTTAGATTTTTTAAAAATTACTTTGAAAAATGCCTTTGGAATTTTGATAGGGATTTCATTGACTCTATCAGTGACTTTGTGAAATATGGGCATTTTGCCAATATTAATTCTTCTGATTCATAAACACAAAATATTTTTCCATTTGTGTTGTCTTGATTTCTTTCAACAAAGTCTTGTAGTTTTTTATTGTACAGATCTTTCACTTGTTTGGTTGCATTTATTCCTAAATATTTTGTTATATTTGATGCTATTTGAATAAGATAGTTTTCTTTATTTTTCAGATGTTTTATTATTAGTGCATAGAAATGCAGCTAACTGCTGTGTGTTGATTTTGTGTTCTGCAAATTTACTGAATTCATTGATTAGTTTTTTGGTTGAGTCTATGGAATTTTCTGTGTACAAAATCCTATTGTCTGCTAATATCAATTTAAATTTTTCCTTTCTGATTTGGATGCCTTTTGTTTCTTTGTTTTTTTTAATTGCTTTAACTAGGACCTTCAGTACTACATTGAAGAAGAATGGTGAAAATGGTCATGTTTGTCTTGTTCCTGATCTTAGAGGAAAAGCTTTCAGTTTTTCAGTATTGAGTATAGTGTTAGCTGTGGTTTTGTCATATCTGGCCTTTATTATGTTGAGGTATGTTCCTTTTATGCATGATATATTAAAAGTTTTTTTATCATGAAAAAATGTTATAGTTTTTCAAATGCTTTCCTGCATCTATTGAAATGATCATGTGATTTTTATCTTTGTTCTATTAATGTATGACATTTATTGATTTGTGGTTTTTGAACCATCCTTTCATGGTAGGGATAAATCCCACTTGGTCATAGTTTAGTATAATCCTTTTAAAGTGTTCTTGAATTTGGTTTGCTAATATTCCACTAAGAATTTTTGATTTATATTCATCCAAACTATTGGTCTGTAGTTTTCTGCGGTGTCCTCATCTGTCTTTGGCGTCATAGATGAGTTTGGCAGTATTCCCCCCTCTTCAATTTTTTGGAAGTTTTAAGGAAAATTGGTGCTTCTTCTTCAAATGTTTGGTAGAATTCTCTAGCAAACTCTTTTGGTCAAATTCTCTAGAAAACTCTTTTGGTCCTAGAGTTTTCTGTGTTGGAAGGTTTTTGGTTAGTAATTCAATCTCTTTACTCATTATTGGTCTGTTCTGATTTTCTATTTCCTCCTGATTTGATCTTGGTAAGTTGTATATTTCTAAGCATTTATTCACTTAGGTCATCTAATATGTGGCATACAGTTATTTATAGGAGTCTCTTTTGATCCTGTGTATTTCCGTTTATCAGTTGTAATGTCTCTGCTTTTATTTCTAATTTTATTTGCATCTTTTCCCTCTTTTCATAGTATGACTAGCTAAAGGTTGGTCTTTTTTTTTTTTTTTAAGCCAGCTCTTAGTTTCATTAATCCTTTTTGTTGTTTTACTGGTCTCTATTTCACTTATTTCTGCTCTGATCTTTATTATTTCCTTCTTTCTGCTAACTTTGGGCTTAATTTGTTCTTTTTCTAGTTCCTTGAGGTGTAATGTTAGGTTGTTTGGGATCTAATTTCTTTATATATATATTACTATAATTGTCTATCCCTTCAGATCTGTTATTGTTTAATATATTTAGGTGCTGCAGTGTTTGAGTACATATATATTTATGCTATATATTATTGACATTTTTATCCCTTTATCATTATATAACAACCCTCTTTGTGTTTTTTTGATGTTTTTGCTTAAAGTTTATTTTGTCTGATACACATATGGCTAACTTTGCTTTTTTTTTTTTTTCCTTTCCGCTAGCATGGGATATTTTCTTTCATCCCTTCAATTTGAGCCTCTGTGGGTCTTTAAAATGAAATGAGTGTCTTATAGGCAGCATATATAGTTGGGGTCCATTTTTGATTCATTCTATCCACTCTGTGTCTTTTGGTTGGTGAGTTCACTTCATTTACATTTAGTGTGATTATTCATATGTAAGAACTTACTATTGCCATCTTGTTGTTTACTTTCTCAATGTTTTGTATATCCAGTGGTTTTTTTTTTTCCCTCTCTTTCTGCCTATCTTTACAAATTGCTGTTTTACGTGATGCTATGCTCTGTTTCTTTCCCACCCAGCCACCCATTTTTGTTCGTTTCATGAGTTTACTTGATTTTTGCTTTCTGGTTACCATGAGGCTTACATAAAACCTCTCATAGATAAAATAGTCCATTTTATCCTGTCTTTATTCATCTATAAAGGCTCTAGTCTTTTATTTCTTTCTATTTTTATTTTTGATGTCATAATTTACATGTTTTGTGATGTGTATTTGTTAACAAATTACGGTAAATATAGTTACTTTCAACATTTTTTAATTTTTATGCTATAGTTAAGCAGTTAACACAACATCCTAATGTGCAGTTAGAGTTTTCTTCTATTTTTTATTTTTACAAGTGTGTTGGATACTTTCATATGTTTTCATGTTGTTGATACACATCTTTTCATTTCAGCTTAAAGAACTTTCATCATTTCTTATAAGGCAGGGCTAGTGATAGTGAACTCCCTCAGCTTCTATTTGTCTGGGAAAACCTTTATTTCTCCTTCATATCTGAACACTTACTTTGCTAGATGAAATATTATTGGCTGCCAATTTTTATCTTTTTACACTTTGGAATATGTCAGTTGACTCTCCTGGCCTATAGAATTTTTGCAGAGAAAATTTTTGCTGATAGCCTGAAGGGAATTTCTTTGTAAGTTACTTTCTTCCCAACCCCCCCCCCCCCCACTGCCTTTAAGATGGTTTCCTTATCATTGATTTTTGACAGTTTCATTGTAATTTGTCTTGGAGAATGTCTTTTTGTATTGAGATAACAGGATGTTTTATTAGCTTCATGGACTTATATACCATGTCTTTTTCTAGGTTTAGGAAGTTCTCAGCTCTTATGTATTTAAATAGATATTCTGCCTCTTTCTCCTTTTCTTCTTTTTCTAGAACACTGATTATTCTAATATTTCTGATCAAATCCAAAGCTCTTGCAGTTTCTTAAAAAAAAAAAACCTTAGTTTTTTCTCCTTTTTAAACTGAATACATCTATATTCCTATCCTCCAAGCTCCTTATTGTTTCTATCTGCTCTGTCTGTTATTGATGCTTTCTATTAATTCTTCATCTCATTTATCAAATTTTTCAGTTCTAGAATTTTTTTGGTTCTTTTATATAATTTCAAACAAAACACCATTTACAACTGCACCAAAAATAATAAAATACCTAGGAATATACCTAACCAAAGAGGGGAAAGACCTGTACTCTGAAAACTATAAAACACTGATGAAAGAAACTGAAGACTACACAGAGAAAGGAAAGACACTCTATGCTCATGGGTTAGAAGAACAAATACTGTTAAAATGTCCATACTACCCAAAACAATATACAGATTTAATGCAACCCCTATTAAATACCAACAGCATTTTTCACAGAACTAGAATGAACAATCCTATAATTTGTATGGAATCACAAAAGACCCCAAATAGCCAAAGCAGTCTTGAAAAAGAAGAATAAAACTGGAGGGATCACAAATCCAGACTTTGAATTATATTACAAAGCTGTAGTAATCAAAACAGAATGGTACTGGCACAAAAACAGGCACATAGATCAATAGAACAGAACAGAAAACCCAGAAATAAACCTACAATCATATGGTCAATTAATTGTCAACAAAGGAGAAAAGAATATATAATTGGGAAAGACAGTCTCTTCAACAAATAATATTGGGAAAACTGGACAGCTACGTGCAAATAGTGAAACTTGTTCTACTTTTTAGAACTCATATAGTTAGGTTGGGCCCACCTAACACATCTCAAGGACATAGCCTTAATTACATCTGAAAAATCCCTTTCTCCATGTAATGCAACATATTTACAGGTTCTGGGGTTATGACATGAACATCTTTGGGGAGTCATTATTTTGCCTCTCATAACCCTTTTTTATTTTAAAAAAGATCTTATTTTATATCAACAAAACTTTATATCAGTGTATTTATCACTCTCCTCTCTCTCTACCACTGACCAAAAATCACTGCTATATCTGCAGAGATGTCACAGCATAGGGTCTATGCATGGTGACATGTAGCCAGATATTGTAGACTCAACTCCAGCTCCAACTTTTGTGATCTGTGGTACATTGGACAAGTGCCTTAGTTCACTAAGTTTAAATTGCCTAAACCTTAATATGGGAATATTCTAGCACCTACATCTTATTTAGACTGTTAACTCATGCCAAATACTTGGTATACCCTAGGAGCTCAAACAATTTATGTCATAAGGAATATTTATTCAACATGTAGAAATATTTTTTGTAATTAGTTAAGTGTTGGATGCTGTTCTCAGTAATTGAAATATAGCATTGAATAAAACATGGAAAAAATACTGTCTCAAAGCCTATATACTAGTGACGAGTGTGGGCATGGGAGAGATAATAAATAAACATAACAGGTAAGTTATATGGTGTTATGGACTAATTTGTGTCTCCCCAAAATTTATATGTTGAAGTCCTAATCCCCTGTACATCATCTATCTAAATATAGTGACTGGGGCGCCTGGGTGGCTCAGTCGGTTAAGCGGCTGCCTTCGGCTCAGGTCATGATCCCAGGGTCCTGGGATCGAGTCCTGCATCAGGGTCCCTGCTCAGCAGGGAGCCTGCCTCTCCCTCTCCCCCTGCCTGCCTCTCTGCCTACTTGTTCTCTATGTCAAATAAATAAATAAATCTTAAAAAAAATAAATATAGTGACTGTATTTAGAGACAGGATCATCAAATTAAAATTAGATCATTAGTGTAGGCCCTATTCCAAGCAGGTGTCCTTAAAAGAAAAGGAAATTTAGATACAGGCACATACAGAGGGAAGACTATGTAAAGACACAGGGAAAAGATGGCCATCTATGAGTCACAGAGAAAGGCTTACGCTACAGTCTTCAGAAGGTGCCAAGCCTGCTGACAACTTAATCTCGGACTTCTAGTCTCTGGAACTGTGAGACAATAAATTTCTGTCATACAAGCCACCTACCCTGTGGTATTTTGTTATAGCTAATCCACCAAACTAATACATATATGTTAGAAATTGATGATTGCTATGGAAAAAAATGAAACCAGGTAAGGAAGTTGGTGGGCATGTAGGAGTACACATTTCAAGTTTAAATAGAAAAGTAACTTTTGCCTGGTTATTGCCCTCTGCTTACAAGTAGGGTAAAATGCTACCACAGAAGAATTCTACTAATGTGTCATCCCTTTGATTACTTTTTCCAAGTAGGCCTGGCCTGACCAACAAGGATTGCAACTATTTCTCTGTTTTTCTTATCTAATTAGTAATAGGTATCCATGATAGGCATTATATTGACAATTACAACTTATGAATGGCTGTTTTTAAAAGTTGCCTACAGTTTGGAATACAAAATAATTTCCCCTTGAAACACTTGAAACAAATTCTTAAACACTGCATATTTCTGTAGCTAAACACTCCCTCAACAATCAGTAACACAGAGTAAATCTGTTGAGTAAATTTGTTTTACTAATTTTATATTAATCACTGTATAGATCTTAATATGGCTAGTTGACTAATGACAATCACTACCCTGTAATTACGATACAGTCTTTAGTTCTTTATTTCATATTTATCTATAATTTTTTTAGGGGGGCAGTGTTGTAATGAATACAAACACTCCTGAATCCCACCTTCTTTCTGTGGTAATTTATATTAGCTGTCTGTCACAAGTATTATGCCAACAGTTTCCAATTTAAAATCTCTCTTTTTTCTTTGTTTGTAAGGTACCTGAGATACTAAATTTTCACTTGGAATCAAAATTATAAATATCAGATTCTTAGGCTAATTTGAGAAAACAGTTTTTACCCATATGAAGCCTGAGATATACTGACAAAACTAACTAGATCAATTATTCTGGAACTTTGTGAGGATCAGATGAAATCCTGTGTGTGAACAAACTTCATAAAAATGATTATTCATATGCATGCCCTGAGTTCAATCCCTGGAAACTTGGACTATGAGCTATAGGAAAGAGATAACTTTCTCCTACGTACCTAATTCTTTGAGTAAATAAAAATGGTAGAAACATTCAGTCAAAGAATGTCTGGGTGGAATGAGATAAATTACCACAACAAAACTTTAATTCTTTTCCTAATAGTATCTGAGCACTCACCTGTGATGGTGAATCTGTAGGGAATCTTAACTAATATATAACCCAAACTTGGATTTAAAAAGTCAGTGAAAACAGAGAGCTCCCTTTATCCTAAGGTAGCACATTCCATCTTTGAAGAGCTCTTTTTCCCCCTCATAGTTTTCTTTTGATAGATTTACATTTTTAGAACAGGTTTAGATTTACAGAAAACTTGAGAAAGTTTCCTTAACCCCGTACCCAGATAGTTATTCTATTAACACTTTACATGAATGTGGTACACTTGTTAAATTAAACTGATAGAGATATATTTTATTAACTAAAGTCCATAATTTATTCAGATCTCCTTAATTTTTATCTCAAGTCTTTTTTTCTGTTCCAAGATCTCATCTAAGATATCATGTGATATTCAGTTCTTGTGTATCCTTAGGCTCCTATTGATGATAGCGGTTTCTCAGATTTTCCTCATTTTTAATGACTTTGAGAGTTTTGACAAGTGTTAGGTATTTTGTAGGAAGATAAGATTGGAATAATGGATTATTGGGAAGAAGACCACAGAGTGAAAGTGTTATTTTCATCACATTTTATCAAGGATACAAAATATCAATATGATTTTTGACTGTTGTTGTTGACTTTGATCACCTACCTGGCTGAAGTAAAGTTTGCTAGGTAAATCTGCACCATAAACCTTTCTCCCCTCTTTTCATTTGTATTTTTTTGGAAGGAAGTACTATGCTCAATCCATACCTGAGGAGTGGCTAGTCATACTAACGTCATTGAAAGTGAGTATCCATATAAATAATTTAAGACAATTATTCAGGGGAAGTTTGTTTTGTCTCACTCATTCAATAATGTATTCTATCATTTACTCATGTATATTAGTATGGATCATAGATACTTATTTTATACTTTGGGCTATGATCTGGTGATCCTTTATTTGTTTAAATTGGTTTCTTAAATTGCTCCAGCTTTGGCCACAGGAGTTCTTTCACCAATGAGGTTTCTTTATTCTTTTCTTTTTTCTTTTCTCCTTTTTTTCTTTTTATTTTCTTTGCTTTTTTTTTTCTTATTTTTTTCTACTCCCCCTTCTTCAGCACTTTATTGCTTTCTGGCACTAGAGGAAGCTCTCCAGGCTTATCTCAACATATTCTGCCCCAATATGTGCATCAGCCATTTCTCCAGAGTCTTCGTTCCTTTCATTGGAGAATGGTATTGGAACCCAAAATTTTGAGACTGGATGTGCTTTTTGTTACTGAAGTGTCATTTCTTTTAGGTGCTCTCAGCTGACAGCACATAAATATGTGTGTGTATTCTAACCCATATATATATATTTCTAAATATTTCTATATGTAGCCATCTATCTGTATTAAGCTAAAAAATAAGTTCATATTGATTATAAAACTCTAATCCACTACCATCTCCATCTCCTGCTTATCTGTAAATTCTCATGCCAACAGTGAGAAAGAAGCCTAGCTTCCAATCTGTACTAAAACTTTAATTGTTCAATACCAGTATACATGCAAAGCAGTATCAGAATTTTAACTGGTGCCCATGAGAAACAATTTTATCAACTAGATTATAGTACTTATGCACAGTTTCTTTTGTCTTTAGTCATACAGAATCCATTTAGGTAGGTAAGCACCTAATGAATTAGGTTAGCACCATTTCCCCAGTGAAAATTTCCTTCAGTGAAATTGTTTCATATTTTTGCCATATAATTACATTCTTTTGTTACATTCTGCTTTCTATCCTGGGATCTCTCAACTTCCTAAATTATATTTTTTAATTGTATACATTAAGGAACACTCTTGTGCTTTAAACTTCTATGAGTTTTGAGACATAAGTAATGTTATGTCTCTATTATTACTATTGAATACAGACTAGAGTTACTGACAAAAATTTCCTGGGCTTCACCTATTCCTTCTTTCTACAGTTGACCCCTAGCAGCCATTAATCATTTTATTTTCTCTATAGTTTATTTTTTCCAGAATAATAATTAATGGAGTTCTAGAGTGGGTAACCTTTTACAGCAGGCTTCTTTTACTTAGCACCACTCATTTAAGATTTATCCATTTATTTGCCTGGCTCAATAGTTCATTGCTGTTTATTGTTGACTAGTGTTTCATTCAAAGGATGAACCCCACTTTGTTCATCTACTAATCTGTTGAAGGACATTTTCATCACTTCCAGTTTTTGCTACTATGAATAAAACTGCTGTAAACATCTGTGTACAGGTTTTTGCCTGGACTTGAGTTTTCAAATCATTTGTATAAATACCTAGGGGGGGTAATTGGTAGGTTATATGGTAACATTGTATTTAGCTTTGTAAGAAACTGCCAAGTCATCTTCCAAAGTGACTGTATTATTTTTCTTTCTCACCCACAATAAATGAGAGTTCCTATTGTTCTTCATTCTTGACAGAATTTGTTATTTTTGGCTTTCTGGATTTTATCCATTCTAATAAATATATAAATGTATCTCAGTGTTGTTTAAATTTATAATTCTCTCATGACCAATGATGCTGACTGAGGACCTTTACATGTGATTATCTGTTCATATTCTTTGATGGCATGTCTGTTCATATACTTCCTTCCTTCCCTCCCTCCTTCCTTCCTTCCCTCCCTCCTTCCTTCCTTCCTTCTTTCCTTCCTTCCTTCCTTCCTTCCTTCCTTCCTTCCTTCCCTCCCTCCCTCCTTCCTTCCTTCCTTCCTTCCCTCCCTCCCTCCTTCCTTCCTTCCTTCCTTCCCTCCCTCCCTTCTTCCCTTCCTTCCTTCCTGACAGTAGACATTCTCTTGTTGCTTGTGCCTTTGGTGTTATATTCAAGAAATTATTTCTATACCCAGTGTCATGAAGTTTTTGCCCTATCTTTTCTTCTGAGAGTTTTAACTTTAGGTCTTATGATTAAGCCTTTGATCCATTTTTTTTTTTTTTTTAGAGATTTTGTTTATTTGAAAGAGAGAGAGAGAGAGAGAGGGAGCACAAGTGGTGGTGGGGGGGGGAGTGGGAGCGGGAGCGGGAGAAGCAGGTTGCCTACTGAGCGAGGAACCCGATGCAAGGCTCGATCCCAGAACCCTGAGATTATGACCTCAGCCAAAGGCAGACGCTTAACTGACTGAGCCACCCAGGCACCCCGCTTTTGATCTATTTTGAGTTAATTTTTGTATGAGGTCTAAACTCATTCTTTTGCATGTAGTGGATATCCACTTTTCCTAGTACTATTTATTTAAATGATTGTGTTTTTCCCCATTTAATGGTCTTGGTGCCCTTGTCAAAAAATATTTGACAAAATATGTGAGAGTTTTTTTCTGGCCTCCGTATTTTACTCCTTTTATCTGTATGTCTTTATGCTAATACCACTCAATTTTGATTATGGTAGCTTTATTGTAAGTTTTGAAATCAGGAAGTATGAGTTCTTCATCTTTGTTCCTCTTTTTCAAGGTTTTTTTTTTTTAAAGATTTTATTTATTTATTTGACAGAGAGAGACAATGAGAGAGGGAACACAGCAGGGGGAGTGGGAGAGGGAGAAGCAGGCTTCCCGCTGAGCAGGGAGCCTGATGCGGGCTCCATCCCAGGATGCTGGGATCATGAACTGAGCCGAAGGCAGACGCTTAATGACTGAGCCACCCAGGCACCCCAAGTTTGTTTTGACTATTAGGGATTCTTTGAGATTCCAAATTAGTTTCAGGATGGCTTTTTTTATTTCTGAAAAAAAGTGTCATTGGGATTTTAATAACGATTACTCTGAATCTATAATTATATCTAGTAGTGATATATTAACAATATTAAGTCTTCTAATCCAGGAACATGGGATATGTTTTCATTTACTTGGGTCTTTTAAAATTTACTTCAGCAATACTTTGTAATTTTTATCATACAAATCTTTCACTTCACTGGTTAATTCTTAGGTGTTTCATTCTTTTTGATACAATTATAAATAATCTTTTTTCATAATTTCATTTTGAGATCATTCATATTTAGTGTCTGTAATTGTGGCTGATTTTGTGCATTGATTTTATATCCTGATACCATGCTAAATTAATTTACTCTAATACTTTTTTTTGAACTATTAGTGTTTTCTACATATAAGATTATATCATTTATGAACAGAGATGATTTTATTTCTTCCTTTCCAACTTGGATGAATTTTATTGCTCTTTTCTTGATTAATTATTCTTTTTTTTAAGATTTTATTTATTTATTTGACAGAGAGAGCTAGCACAAGCAGGGGTTGCTGCAGAGGGAGAGGAGAAGGGAGAAGCAGGCTCCCCACTGAGCAGGGAGCCTGCCATACGGCTTGATCGATCCCAGGACCCTGGGATCATGATCTGAGCCAAAGGTCAATGCCTGACTGACTGAGCCACTCAGGCACCCCTTGTCTAATTATTCTGATTAGAACTTGAAGTAGCAAAAGTGGCATTTTTATCTTGTTTTTGATCTTAGAGGAAAATCTTTGTTTTTACCACTGAATACAAAATTGTTTTGGCTTTTCTTTTATGGATTTTATTATGTTGAGATAGTTTCCTTCTATTCCTGGTTTTTATTTGCTTGTTTTTATTTCTTAATGTTTTTATCATGAAAAGCTATTGAATTTTGTCAAATGCTTTTTCTGCATCAAACACAATTATTATGTGTATTTTCCCTTTATTCTGTTAATGTGATATATTGCGGTGATTGATTTTCATGTGCAGAAACATCCTTGCATTCCAGGAATAAATGTTACTTGATCATGGGATATAATTCTTTTAATATGCTGCTAAATTCAATTTCCTAGTATTTTTGAGAGTTTTAACACCAATGTTCATAAGGGATATTGGTCTGTAGTTTTCTTGTAGTGTCTTTGTCTGGTTTTGGTATCAAGGTAATGCTGATTCCATAGAGTGAATTAAGACACGTCCCCATTGTTTTCTTTTATTTATTTTCTTTCTTTTTTTTGTGGGGGCAGGGCAAGTTTTGAAGAGGAATGGTATTAGTTCTCTTCAAATGTTTGGTAGAATTTACCAGTGAAATCCATCTTGTCCAGTGTTTTTCTCTGTCAGAATATCTCTGATTACTAATTCAATCTTCTTACCAGTTATAGGTCAATGCAGATTTTTTAATTTCTTTACAATAAGTCTTGATAGGTTTTCTGTTTCTAGAAATTTATTTCATCTAGGTTATCCAGTTTTTTAGTATACAATTGTTTGTAGTATGATCTTATAATCCTTTAATTTCTGTGTAATTAGTAATTTCTGACTTTAGTAATTTGAGTCTTCTCTTTTTTTTCTTACAGCATCAGCTAAATATTTGCCAATTTATTTTTTATCTTTTCAAGCACTTTTTTGGTTCCATTGATTTTCTCTATTGTTTTTCAATTTATCATTTTATTTATCTCTGCTCTAATCTTTACTTCCTAGCTTTTGCTAGCTTTGGATTTAGTTTATTCTTTTTCTGGTATCTTAAATTGTAAAGTTAGGTTGTGGACATGAGAGCTTTCTTGTTTTTTAATTTAAGTGTTTACATGTCTAAGTTTCCGTTTTAGCACTGCTTTTGCTTCATCCCATTAGTTTTGGTATGTTGTTCTTCTCTTTTCATTTCTTTCAAGATGTTTTTCTACTTCACTTTTGAGTTCTTCTTTGACCCATTGGTTGTTTCAGAGTGTGTTATTTCCAGAAATTTGTGAACTTCCCAGGTTTTTGTTTTTGTTTATTCTGTTATTGATTCTAACATTATCCCACTGTGGTTGAAGAAGATACTTCATAAGATATCTATCTTTTAATATCTGTTGAGTCTTAATTTGTGGCCAAGCATATGTTTCATCCTAGAGAATGTCTCATGTGCACTTGAGAATGTTTATGTTGTTTTGTGGGGTAGAGAGTTCTACACATGTCTGTTAGGTCAAGTTGGTTTATTATGTTGTATAAGTCTATTTCCTTACTTATGTCTTGTTCTATCTTTTAATGAGAATGGGGTATTAATGTCTCCAACTATTATTGTAGAACTGCCTATTTGTCCCCTCAATTCTGTCAATTTTTACTTCATTTATTTAAAGTATGCTCCACACACATGTGGAGCTTGAACTCATGACCTAGGTATCAAGAGTTGCATGCTTTACCAACTGAGCCAGCCAGGCACACTTTTATTTCATATTTTTATGGTCTATCATACTGTGTGTAAATGTTTATGGCTATTACATATTCTTGCTATGTTGAACTTTTTATAAATATGTCTTTGTCTATTACAACCTATTCTGATTTAAAGTCTATTTTGTCTGATATTAGTATAGCCACTCTTGCTGTCTTTTGGTTACGATCTCATGGAATATATTTTTTCATCCCTTCAATTTCAACCTATTTGTATCGTAGATCTAAAAGCAAGTCTTTCGGGGCACCTGAGTGGCTCAGTTGGTTAAGTGTCTGCCTTCAGCTAGGTCATGATCCCGGGGTGCCGGGATCAAGCCCCATGTCCGGCTCTCTGCTCAGTGGGAAGCCTGCTTCTCCCCCTCCCTCTACCTGCCACTTCCCCTGCTTGTGCTCTCTCCTTCTCTCTCTCTCTTTCTCTGTCAAATAAATAAATAAATAAATAAATAAATAAATAAATAAATAAATCTTTAAAAAATAAAAGCAAGTCTCTGTAGATAGTATTTAGTTAGATCTTATTTTTTATCCACTTTGCCATACTCTGTTTTTTGATTGTAGAATTTAATCCATTTACATTTAAAGTAATTATTGATAAAAAGGGACTTACTTCTGTCATTTTGCTATTTTTTTATATGTGCCTTACAATATTTCTTGCCCATTATTTCCTGCATTTCTGTTGTGTTCTGTGTTTCGTTGATATTTTTTCAGTGAAATGTTTAAATTCCTTTCTCATTTCTTTTTGTGTATATTTAAAAACTATTTTCTTTATGGTTATCATGAGGATTACATTTAACATCCTAAAATAATAGCATTATAATTTGAATTTTTATCAGGATAACTTCAGAAACATAAAACCTTTGCTCCTTTGTAGCTTTGTCCCTTCTCCTTTTGATTGTTGATTTCACAAAATGACATATTTATATATTGTGTGCCCCAAAATGTAAATTAATAATTCTTTTAAATGCATTAGTCCTTTAAAGTAAGTAGAAACAAAATGTTGAGTTACAAACCAAAGTTAAAAAAGTACTTGCTTTTAGACTGATTTTTTTAAATGTATCTAATTTTTTTAAATGGAGGATTAAGAGTGTACATATCTTTTTTTTTAAAGATTTTATTTATTTTTTTCACAGAGAGAGAGCACAAGTAGGCAGAGAGGCAGACAGAGGAAGAGAGAGAAGCAGGCTCCCCGCTGAGCAGGGAGCCAAATGTGGGGCTCGATTCCAGGACCCTGGGATCATGACCTAAGTCAAAGGCAGACTCTTAACCAACTGAGCCACCCAGGCGCCCAAGAGTGTACTTATCTTGATGAACACTGAGAAATGTATAGAAATGTTGAATCATTATATTGTGTACCTGAAACTAATATACTGCTGTATGTCAATTATACTTCATTAAAAAATAAATAAACTACATGAAAAATCATAAAAAAATATTAGTCCCTTAATCATGTAGAAAATTAAAAGGAAAATTACACACTATTGTTAAAATAATGGCCATGAATTCACCATTTTTGAGATATTTATGGCTTCATATGGCTTTGAATCACTGTCTAGTGTCCTTTCATTTCATTGTACAGGAATTCTTGAGCATTTCTTGTGGGGCAAGTCTAGTGGTTATGAGCGCTCTGTTTTTATTTAAGTAGGAATATCTTAACTTCTTTCTTATTTTTGAAGAATAGTTTTTCTGGATGCAAGATTCTTGGTAGACAGTATTTTTCCTTTAGTGCTTTGACTTTATTAGTAAGTTAAGTTTTTTGGATGTCTATATTCATGTATTTCATTATATTTTGCAAGTTTTTAGACATTATTTCTTCATCTGTTCTCTCTGTCTCTTTCTCTCTTTACAGGACTCCTAAAATATCTATGTTGATCTGCTTGGTGGTATTCCACAAGTCCCTTAGGCTATGTTCATTGTCCCTCAATCTTTTATCTTTCTTTCCTCAGTCTCAATAATTTATATTGCCTTATCTTCACATTCACTTTTTTTTTCTTTTTCCTGCTCCAATCTGTTGTTGCATCCCTCTAACCTTTCATTTTAGTTTTTATGCTTTTCAGACCTAGAATTTCTTTTTTGTTTCATTTTAGGTTTCCATTCTTTTTTTTGCTATTTTCATTTTGTTCATGCATCATTTTATTGACTCTCTCCATATCTTACTTTAGTTTTGAGCATCTTCAAGTCAGTTGTTTTTTTAATATTTTTAAAGATTTATTTATTCAGGAGAGAGAGAAGGGGGAAGGAGGACTAGAGAGAGAGAGAATCCTCTAGCAGACTCCCTGCTGAGTGCAGAGCCTATGCGGGGCTCCAACCCCAGACCCCAAGATCATGACCTGAGCTGAAATTAAGAGTTGGATGCTTACCTGACTGAGCCACCCCAGGACCCCTAAGTCAGTTGTTTTAAAGTCTTTGTCTAGTGTAACTTTCATCAGTCTTTTTCAGCAATAGTTTATTTTTTTTCCTTTTGAGTTGTCTAAACTTTCCTGTTTCTTTTTATGCTTTGTGATTTGTTGTTGTTGAAAACTGGGCATTTGAATTTAATAATATCAGTTTGTGGAAATTAGATTCTCCCACTTCCTGGGGATTTGCTATTTCTTATTGTTTTTGCTTTTGATTTTTATAGGTTGTTTCTGTGGCAAGGATCCTCCTGAGTATAAGCTTTAGATCCTTTCATGTCTTTCTGAACTTTTCTCAGACATGTATCACTTTCTAATTTTTTTCTGTATATGCAGTTGTTTTTGAATGCCCTACATTGTAATGTATGACTCCTAAAGAGGAAAAAAGAGAAAAATGAAAGGAGGAGAGGAGAAAGGCACCAGATCTTTAAGTCACCTGCAGTCACTTCAACTTGAGGGGGAAGGGCTTGCAACAATGGCCACTTGCCTCTTTTTCTGCACCTCTGTAATCAGAAGTAGCAATCAGCTCAGAGCACAGATCTCTGCTGCTTGGAGGACAGGGTCCTTTTTTTTTGCTCATCTTCACTCCTGCAAGCAGTGCAAGCTGCACAAGGAACACATGCATGGCTTCTTGTCTTGCAGGTGGGAGGTTGGGGAATGGGTAGCTGCTACTGTGCTAAGAGCTAAAATTGACTGAAAATTAACTGCAGTTTACTAGAAGTTGCAAGCCTTCAATAGACTCCAGAGTTCCATAATAATTACATAAGATGGATTCTGCCAGTACAATTGTTGTATAAGTGGGGAAATAGATTCTTGGTACTTCCTACTTCACCACCTTCCTGAAAAATCTTCTGCTTTACTTGTGAAGGATTTTTTTTTGGCGGGGGGGAGAGCTGGATATAGAATTCTAGGATTATAGTTTTTTGGGTTATTTTAATACTTGTTTTTTTTTTTTTAACTCCAGTCTCTTTTAGCTTGCAAATTTTCTGAGCAAATGTCCAGTGTAATTCTTATTTCTCTAGGCAAGGTATTCTTTTCTCTCTACCTGCTCTCCTGATTGTCTTTTGTCTTTGGTTTTCTGTGGTTTGCCTATGACATACCTAATTGTTGACTTTTTAGTATTTTTCCTGTTTTGCATTCTTTGAATTCCTGTATATGTAATTTGGAATCTGTTATTTATTGTGGGAAAAAATCTCAAACATATTTACTTAATTTTTTTTTTGTGTGTGTGGTCCATTTTCTTTCCTTCTGCTTTGGCATTTCAATTATTTGTATGTTATTATGTTTTAAAATTTCCCACTATTTTTGGATATTCTTTTACATTTTTAATTCTTTCTTGTTTATCAGTTTTAGAAGTTTCTATTAATATATAGCTTGAATCTCATGTACTCTTTCTTCACTTGAGTTCAGTTTTTTTATTTCTGTTATTTCTGTTTTTGATATCTAGCATTTCTTTTTATATTATTGGTTAGAATTCCCATCTCTGTGCTTATATTATCAATTTACTCTTGCATGCTGTTAACATTTTTCCATCAGAGTTTAACCTGTTAATTGTGGTTATTTTTAGTACCCTATCTGATAGTCTAAAGATCTGTGACACATTTGTGTCTGATTCTTTTTTAAAAGATTTATTTATTTATTTTTAGAGAGAGTATGTGTGTGTGAATGGGAGGAGGGGCAGAGGGGGAGAAACTCAAGCAGACTTCTTGAGCACTCAGACTCTGTGCTGAGTGCCGAGCCTGACACAGGGCTTAAAACAGGGCTTGATGTGGGGTTCAGCTCAGGGCTTGATCTCACCACCCAGAGATCATGACGTGAGCCGAAATCCAGTCAGAGGCTAAATTGACTGAGCCACCCAGGCATCCCTTACATCTGTGTGTCACTTTGATGCTTGCTTTGTCTTTTCATAGTGTGCTTTTAAATTTTCTTTAGTATGCCTTTTAATTTTTGTTGAACTCCAGACATAATGTATTGAGTAATAGTAACTCAGGCAAATAGATCTTTAATGTGTGGTTTAATGATGGACTAGTAGATGATCTGTGTTTAATACTTGGTATAATTATAGGTGTCAAAATATCTTTCTTTTAATCTCTTTCTTAAACAGAGTCTGTTCCTTGAAGGTCTTTTAAGTGTAATCCAATGTTATTTCACTGGAGGTCTTTTGATGTCATGGTAAATTGAAATGTAATGGGAAGCATTTTGTAATCCTATGATTAAATCTTAATCTTTTAGTGGGCCTATAACCCTGAGTTTAACCTTCACAAATGTTTATTTGCTCTTTTTTCCCTTCCTTTAGTGATCCAGTGGTTCAGATGAGCTAGAGTTGAGTAATTTCTCCTCTCCCTGTTCAGATAAATTATGGGTAAAAATTTTTCCCTTACTGAGTACACTTTTGTTATGAAGAACACTCTAGATACTCTGGGCATATTTCAAATGTTTGCTATTCCTCTCCCCCTGCTAGAAAGAGAGGAATTTTTCTTAGCTTTTCACCCTGAGAAACTAGTGATGTTTCCATAGGTAAAACCCATGAAAGTGTGCCCCCACTTAAAACTGTGTGGAGATTCTTACTTTCATGCTAGTTTACATTCCACCCGCAGCATTTACCATTTAGGTACATGTTGCCATTTAAGTGTTCTTATCAACTTAGGCTTTCCAGCAGTTTTTGCTCTGAGTAAATTGATCTCAACTGTGATTCTCTGTATTTGTCCTTCTCTCCAGATTCTGGAATGATGGTTGTCCTCTGACCTAAATTCTCTAATGGGCTTAAGAATATCCATTGATGTTTAGTTCAGCTTTTTTTCTTGTAAGTATGGGTTGGCAGCTCCCAAACTCTTTACATGTTGAAGCTGGAATCAGAAATTTCCCTTTGTATACTGAGCCAAAATCTGTTGTCTTATAGCTTCTAGACATTGGCTTAACATTAACCTTTTGTATAACACCTAGAAGATTTTTATTCATAAATTTTACTGAAATCCTGGAGGAAAGATACATTAGAGTTGTACTGTACTTACTGGGTCCCTGGTTGTCTGTTAGAAATTAATACAGTATTTCATCATGCCAACTTTCCAGGTCAGTAATAGTATACCCTTTTTATAAATGTGGAAATAGATGTTGAAGAGGTAGACTAACTTACTCAGTGTAACAGTTAGAAAATGGTAGAAGTAGGATTAGAATCTGGGCTCTGAGACCTAGAACTCAACATGTTCTTTCTCCTACAGTGTGCTGCCTCCCAGCAGCCACGTCAGTGTTAGTAGTGGTCAGAAGGCATGATACAGAATTGCTTTCCTGCTACATTTGAGATCTGAGAAAGATCTTTTGATTTAAAATGTACCTGACAAAAGATAAAATAAGATAAAATAAAATAAAATGTACCTGATATTTTGTTTTTATTCAGGCATGGTGAAGCCAATGGATCAGGAGAACATTGCCACTGAAAAGATATTTTGTTACTCACCGTTCCCAAGAGGAGGGGCACTCCATGCCAGAGCCTTCAGGACTATACAAAGAACAACAACAAGGTTTGGTCAGGAGACAGAGAAGAAGTGATAGAAAAGAATGGCCAGAGTCTTTATTTTTGGTGTTCATGGAAAAAAAAAATGAGCAAAGCAAAATAGAGAGGTGAGCAGGCTTAGGACTATATAATTTGAATAATTTTGGCAGGCTCTAGGCTGTAGGGGTAATCCCTCATTGTCCAGTACCTGGCCCTGGGGTGAGTTAGGACTGAAAGTTAGTGTTCTGGACTATAGGAGACTGATAAAAGAAGGCAGAAGGAGGGCATGGGTTTAGGACTGGTTTGTTTGCATATAAGAGGCATGTTTACAGACAAGTTGTTTGCTATCTCTGGGAATTAGCTAATCCTGGGAAAGGCAGTCCATCCCTGGGTATGCAAGGCCTCCATGATGTCAAAGCATCAAAACATCAAAAAAGAAATGATTAATAACTCCTCCAGCTAACTCCATGAAAACATGGATCTATTTTAAATTTTTACCATGACACTGCCTTTCCTTTAACCAGCCTATACCTTCTTTTCTCTAATGTAGCCTTCAGCTATATTTGTTTCATGGGACTCACCTATTGGCATGTTCAACACTGTCCTAGATTGGGAGCCTATGCTGACATCAGTGTAACTATGGTCCCCATCAACTAATGAGAATTAAAATTAACTACCTGTAGTGAGTTTGAATTTTGGAGTTTATCAAAGAAAAATACATGACTACAACATGGCAGTAACACAAAATGAGCTTTATTAGGGTGGTGCTTTAATAAGTTGAATTCCAGGGAAAGGAGATGTCCTGGAGACATGAGACCACCACCCAGAAGGAGATGAGGGTAAGAGAACTCCTAGGGAGAAGGGAGATTGGAAACAGGGCTTACATGTGTGCGTAATGCTGCTGAACAAAAAGATGAGAGCCTGTGCATCAGGGAGCTCTGAAAGAAGCTGCTTGGGGTCTTTTATAGCTCAGGGCTTGTCTTATCTATGACTAGCAAATGTTGTATGCAGTTTCACAAAGTATGAAAAGCAGGCAGGCTCTAAATGCTAAAAAATATGTTTATTTGGGCTGTATTTAAAATAATTAGATGTAAAAAATAAAATAAAATAATTAGATGTATAAAATTTGCCTTTTATACCTTTGAGTTTTGAGCTAATAGTCCCAGCCTGCTGTGAAGAAGTAAATAAAATGCCAATATATAGGGGCCATCTTTGTCTCATTTATATAATACTAGCATACCTATTCTATCAAACTTTTGCTTGTTAGAAAGTCACATATAGATTGTCCTCTCAAAATGCTACACCAGATTCACACTGCCTTGTCTAAACTCTTTCTCATGGTACTCCTTATTCTGTCCCTTACTCTGTGCTTGATCATTCCTAATTTTTACCTGCCTGGAGAAGCAGAATATGGAATAAGAAGTGTTAATGTTAGATGTAGAAGTTTCAGCTCTTGGCTTTACCCCATTTTCACTATTTAAAATTAGAGAAACTAATTAAACACTGAACTTCAGTTTACTTCTCTGTTAGAATGGGCACTGCCTAGATGATTGTTTTGCAGAATTGACATAGCTGTATACCCAGTATACTTTAATTGGTATGTAGTAGGCTCTCATTGAATTTTTCTTAATAAACAACATACATTTATGCATTTTCACAATGTTTAAAATAATGTGAACTGCCTGAGGGGAATCTGGATGTGTTGAGTCAGTCAGGTCTTTGAGTGCCGTCAAGTCATACCAAAATAGTTACCTGCAAAGCCCTCTAGAGAGGAGGATGGGTAGTTTTTGCTCTCCCACATGTTGCTGCCCATACTTTTCTTCCAGACTGGAGAATAATAGAAGCAGATGCAAGAGAAGCAAAAGACCACGAGTGGACCTTAGTTTGACTTTGCATTAGTCCTTTGGAATTTCAACTACTATCACACTATAATTATATAAGAAATATTTTAAAAACCTTTATTCTTTGAAGTAGTAGCAGTAAAGAGTAGATCTACCCAATAACTTTGATGGGGTTTATTATCTTATTTTTCAACATTTGTTTCAAATGTATGTCAGGACATGTTTGCATTAAAGACTAATATAGCAAAAATATGAAATCACAAAGGATTATGAGAAATTGGAGAACAGAAATAAGTTAACTTTGTATTCCTTTTAAAAGGGAGATATTGTTTTTAAAATAGGTCAGTTTACTATGGGTTCTACTGTTTGATTTTCAAGATGAGGCATAGAAAAATATTTAAAATTTTGAACATAATGCATGAACTGTAGACTTATTGCCTGTTATTGACACTTGTGCCCCCTGGCTGGACAGTATATATCAGTGCATATGTGGTGAATATGAGGAGCCAGCTGTCAGACCAGATTTGGACCCCTGGATGATAGAAAGTGAAGGATGTTCCTAAATTCCGGTTTTCTTAAAATTGTTCCATTCAGTGTACAATCTTTTGACATAACATCTTTCTCTTTCTTGCCTTATGAATATCTCACTTATTCTTTAAGATTTAGTTCTTCCCTCCTGAAATACTACTAAAATGACAGCAAAGTTAGAAATCTATAAGGTCAAAAAAACTAGAACATGTGCAAGAGATTTCCACAGAAGTTTGG
Source organism: Eumetopias jubatus (assembly GCF_037043125.1). Taxonomy (NCBI): domain Eukaryota; kingdom Metazoa; phylum Chordata; class Mammalia; order Carnivora; family Otariidae; genus Eumetopias; species Eumetopias jubatus. The sequence goes on from NW_028274819.1 coordinate 78,124,174, forward strand.
AAGCCAGATATGGAAGGAAGGAATTATGGCTAACTGTCAAAGGATCTTCAATCTATAGGTGCCATGGCCATGGTGTAGAAGACTGATAAAAAGAAATATGGAAGGCTCAGTAGCTGGAGGTACCCAGTACTGGGGAAGAAGAGAGTAAAACACAGTGCTCCTATGAAAGAAATATCTAGAAAGTAAATTTAAAAAAGAGAATCAATAAGGGAAGATAATATTTTGAAGTATTATTACAGATGGGCCAATATCTTATCATTAGTATTTACAGACTGAAGCCACAGAGAAAATGGAAGGGATAAAGTTATCAACAAATATAAGAATATTACCCAGACTGGGGCACCTGGATGGCTCAGTCAGTTGAACACCTGACTCTTTGTTTCAGCTCAGGTCATGATCTCAGGGTCCTGAGATCAAGCCCAGCATGGGCTCCACACTCAGCACTGAGTTTGCTGGAGATTCTTAACCCTTCCTCTTCCTCCCCTTCTGCTCCTCCCCCACTTGCACACACATGCTCTCTCTCTCACTCTTTCTCAAATAAATTTAAAAAATCAAAAGAATGTTTCCCAGACTGAAGGATGTAAGTATCAGGATTGACCAGGGAATTAATTGGGCCCATTCAATATGGAGAAAGTATACATAGGCATACACACACACACACACACACACACACACACACACACACACAAACACAAACATATATGGCCCTAAGGCCTGTAATTGTAATTTTTTTTAAAATTTTATTATGTTATGTTAGTCACCATACAATACATGTGATGTGGTGATCCACGTTCCTTGTTTTTGTATAACACCCAGTGCTCCATGCAGTACGTGCCCTCTTTAATACCCATCACCAGGCTAACCAATCCCCCCTCCCCCCTCCCCTCTGAAACCCTGTTTGTTTCTCAGAGTCCATAGTCTCTCATGGTTCATCTCTCCCTCCGATCCCCCCTCTTCATTTTTCCCTTCCTTCTCCTAATGTCCTCCAAGCTATTCCTTATGTTCCACAGATAAGTCAAATCATATGATAATTGACTTTCTCTACTTGGCTTATTTCACTTAGCATAATCTCCTCCAGTCCCATCCATGTTGATGTAAAAGTTGGGTATTTATCCTTTCTGATGGCTGAGTAATATTCCATTGTCTATATGGACCACATCTTCTTTATCCATTCATCTGTTGAAGGGCATCTCGGCTCTTTCCACAGTTTGGCTATTGCGGACATTGCTGCTATGAACATTGGGGTACATATGGCCCTTCTTTTCACTACATCTGTGTCTTTGGGGTAAATACCCAGCAGTGCAATTGCTGGGTCATAGGGTAGCTCTATTTTTAATTTTTTGAGGAACCTCCACACTGTTTTCCAAAGTGGCTGTACCAACTTGCATTCCCACCAACAGTGTAAGAGGGTTCTCCTTTCTCCACAACATCCCCAACATTTGTTGTTTCTTTCCCTGTCCATTTTTGCCATTCTAACTGGTGTAAGGTGGTATCTCAATGTGGTTTTGATTTGAATTTCCCTGATGGCTAATGATGATGAACACTTTTTCATGTGTCTGTTAGCCATTTGTATGTCTTCTTCAGAGAAGTGTCTTTTCGTATCTTCTGCCCACTTTTTGACTTGATTATTTGTTTTGGGGTGTTGAGTTTGAGAAGTTCTTTATAGATCTTGGACACCAGCCCTTTATCTGTAGTGTCATTTGCAAATATCTTCTCCCATTCTGTGGGTTGCCTCTTTGTTTTGTTGACTGTTTCCGTTGCTGTGCAGAACTTTTTATCCTCATGAAATCCCAAAAGTTCATTTTTGCTTTTGTTTCACTAGCTTTTGGAGATGTATCTTGAAAGAAGTTGCCATGGACGATGTCAAAGAGGTTACTGTCTATGTTCTCCTCTAGGATTTTGATGGATTCCTGTCTCACATTGAGGTCTTTCATCCATTTTGAGTTTGTCTTTGTGTATGGTGTTAGAGAATGGTCGAGTTTCATTCTTCTGCATGTGGCTGTCCAATTTTCCCAGCACCATTTATTGAAGAGACTGTCTTTTTTCCATTGCATGTTTTTTTCCTGCTTTGTCAAAGATTATTTGACTGTAGAGTTGAGGGTCCATATCTGGGTTCTCTATTCTGTTCCATTGGTCTATATGTCTCTTTCTGTGCCAGTACCATGCTGTCTTGGTGATCACAACTTTGTAATATAGCTTGAAATCCAGCAACGTAATGCCCCCAGCTTTGTTTTTCTTTTTCAACATTTCCTTGGCGATTTGGGGTCTTTTTGATTCCATACAAATTTTAGGATTTTTTGTTCCAGCACTTTGAAAAATGTCATTGGAATTTTGACTGGGATGGCATTGAAGGTATAGATTGCTCTGGGTAGCATAGACATTTTAACAATGTTTATTCTTCTGATCCATGAGCATGGAATATTTTTCCATTTTTTGTGTCTTCTTCAATTTCTTTCATGAGTGTTCTGTAGTTTCTAGAGTATAGATCCTTTACCTCTTTGGTTGGGCTTATTCCGAGGTATCTTATGGTTTTTGGTGTTATTGTAAATGGAATTCTTTCTCTAATTTCTCTTTCTACAGTTGTGTTGTTAGTGTATAAGAAAGCAACTGACTTCTGTGCATTGATTTTGTATCCTGCCATATTACTTAATTGCTGTATGAGTTCTAGTAATTTGGGAGTGGAGTCTTTTGGGTTTTCCACATAAAGTATCATGTCATCTGTGAAAAGAGAGAGTTTGACTTCTTCTTTGCCAATTTGAATACCTTTTATTTCTTTTTGTTGTCTGATCGCTGTTGCTAGGATTCTAGTACTATGTTGAACAATAGTGGTGAGAGTAGGCATCCTTGACATGTTCCTGATCTTAAGGGAAAGGCTCTCAGCTTTTCTCCATTGAGGATGATATTTGCTGTGGGTTTTTCATAGATGGATTTTATGAACTTGAGTAATATTCCCTCTATCCCTGTACTGAAGAGTTTTAATCAGGAAACGATGTTGTATTTTGTCAAATGCTTTTTCTGCATCAATTGAGAGGACCATATGCTTCCGCTCCCTCCTCTTATTAATGTGTTCTATCACATTGATTGATTTGAGAATGTTGAACCACCCTTGCAATTCGGGGATAAATCTCACTTGGTCATGGTGGATGATCCTTTTAATGTATTGTTGGATCCTATTAGCTAGGATTTTGTTGAGGATTTTGGAATCCATATTCATCAGGGATATTGGTCTGAAATTCTCCTTTTTGATGGGGTCTTTGCCTGGTTTGGAGATTAAGGTAATGCTGGCCTCATAGAATGAGTTTGGAAGTTTTCCTTCTGTTTCTATTTTTTGAAACAACTTCAGTAGAATAGGTATCATTTCTTCTTTGAATGTCTGGTAGAATTCCTCAGGGAATCCATCAGGCCCTGGACTCTTGTTTTTTGGGAAGTTTTTGATCACTGCTTCGATGTTGTTACTGGTTATTGGCCTATTCAGGTTGTCAATTTCTTCCTGTTTCAGTCTTGGCAGCTTATAGGTTTCCAGGAAGGCCTCCATTTTATCCAGATTGCTCAGGTTATTGGCATATAGTTGTTGATAATAATTTCTAAAAATTGTTTCTATTTCCTTGGTGTTAGTCGTGATCTCTCACTTTTCATTCATAATTTTATTAATTTGGGTCCTTTCTCTTTTCTTCTGGATAAGTCTGGCCAGTGGTTTATCAATCTTATTAATTCTTTCAAAGAACCAACTTCTAGTTTCGTTGATCTGATCTACTGTGTTTCTGGTTTCTAATTCATTGATCTCTGCTCTAATCTTAATTATTTCTCTTCTAATGTGTGGCTTAGGCATCGTTTGTTGCTGTTTCTCTAGTTCTTTAAGGTATAGAGTTAGTAGGTGAATTCGGGATTTTTCTATTTTTTTGAGTGAGGCTTGGATGGCTATGTATTTCCCCCTTAGGACCACTCTAGCAGTATCCCATAGGTTTTGGACCGATGTGTTTTCATTCTCATTGATTTCCATGAATTGTTTAAGTTCTTCTTTGATTTCCTGGTTGACCTAAACATTCTTGAGCAGAGTGTTCTTTAGCTTACAAGTGTTTGAATTTCTGCCAAATTTTTTCTTGTGATTGAGTTCCAGTTTTAAAGCATTTTGGTCTGAGAATATGCAGGGAATAATCTCAGTCTTTTGGTATCAGTTGAGACCTGATTTGTGATCCAGTATGTGGTCTCTTCTGGAGAAAGTTCCATGTGTGCTCAAGAAGAATGAGTATTCTGTTGTTTTAGGGTGGAATGTTCTGTATATATCTATGAGGTCCATCTGGTCCAGTGTGTCATTCAAAGTTCTTGTTTCCTTGTTGATTTTCTGCTTAGATGATCTGTCCATTGCTGAGAGTGGAGTATTGAGGTCTCTTACAATTAACGTATTGTTATCAATATGACTCTTTATTTTGGTTAACGGTTGGCTTATGTAGATGGCTGATCCCATGTTGGGGGCATAGATATTCACAATTGTTAGCTCTTCTTGTTGGATAGACCCTTTAAGAATGATATAATGCCCTTCTGTGTCTCTAACTATAGACTTTAGTTTTAAAATCGAATTTGTCTGATATAAGAATTACTACCCCAGCTTTCTCATGAGGTCCGCTGGCATGGAAGATGGATCACCATCCCTTCACTTTCAGTCTGGATGTATCTTTAGGTTCAGAATGAGTCTCTTGTAGACAGCATATGGATGGGTCCTGTCTTTTTATCCAATCTGCAACCCTGTGCTGTTTTATGGGAGCTTTTAGGCCATTCACATTGAGAGTGATTGTTGAAAGATATGAATTAATTGTCAACATGTTGCCTGTGAAGACGTTGTTTTTATAGATTGTCTCTGTAAATATCTGTCATATATCACTCGTGGGGACTTTCTCCTTTTATAGGACTCCCCTTAATATTTCTTGCAGGGCTGGCTTAGTGGTCACATATTCTTTCAGTTTCTGCTGGTCTTGGAAGCTCTGCATCTCTCCATCCATTCTAAATGAGAGTCTTGCCGGATAAAGTATTCTTGGTTGCATGTTCTTCTCGTTTAGTACCCTGAATATGTCTTGCCAGCCTTTTCTGGCTTCCACGTCTCTGTGGATAGGTCTGACGTTATTCTGATGTTCCTCCCTCTGTACGTAAGGAATCTCCTCCCCCTAACTTCCCTTAAGATAGTTTCCTTGGTTCTAAGATTTGCAAGTTTTACTACTACATGCTGGGCTGTTGGCCTGTTTTCCTTGATCTTGGGAGGGGTCCTCTCTGCCTCTAGGACACGAATGTTTATTTCATTCCCCAGATTAGGGAAGTTCTCAGCTACGATTTGCTCAAATATATCTTCTAGTCCTCTCTCTCTCTCCACCCCCTCCAGGATTCCAATAATTCTGATATTGGGACGCTTCATGGTGTCACTTATTTCTCTGATTCTATTTTCATGGATTCTGAGTTGTTTTTCCCTGGCCTCCTATTTTCCCTTTTTATCTATTAAATTGTCCTCCAGGTCACTTATTCATTCTTCTGCCTCACTTACCCTAGCTGTTAGGTTATCTAGATTAGATTGGATCTCATTGATAGCATTTTTAAGTTCTGCCAATTCAGCTTTCATTTCTGCCCTTAGAGACTCTATGTTGCCATTAATTGATTTCTCCAGTCTAGTTATTGTCTTCACAATTGCTAGCCTGAATTCCATCTCCAACATCTTGGTTATATCTGCATCCATTTGTAAATCTGCTGCATAAGTAATAATCTCTGAGTCTTTTCTATTTTGGGGGTTCCTCCTCCTAGTCATTCTGTTGATGGGTGGTTGAGGGTATGTATAGAGTCCAAATTATTGACCAGAACCCAAGCAAGATGCACCTGTTTTCTAGGAACCTTAGGGTTACTGGCCTCTTGTTTTCCCAGCCTGTCTTCTGGGGCAGGGGCCTGCCGTGCTGTTACTCAGGCAACCCTGTTTGGGCAGAGTTGCCCTGCCCCCTGTGGAGGGTGATGGCCTCAGTGGGAACCAGTTTTTTGGGGCTTTTGTTCTCCAGCAGCTTTCTCTGCGACTTTTCATGTCTCTTCTGAGAGTCAGAGCAGAAGAGTTTAGTTTTAAAATCGAATTTGTCTGATATAAGACAAATTATATCTAGAATATAATTTGTCTGCCTCAGAGCAGAGAGATCACAGTCTGTTCTTCAGTGAGCTCTCTAGGCCACACTATCTCTGGTTCTGTCCATGCTGCTTTAAACTGCAGCATCCTGGGTTGTGCGCCCCTCCGCAGTGCCCCCAGTTCTGCCTCCAGGTCGGGGCACATGTCTGCCCTTTGTGCTTCTAAAACCACCAGCCACTCCCAGTTTGCATGCGTGACCTGCCACTCTGGGTTTCTGTCCTGGGGACTGCCCTAAAGTCCTTTACCTGCCACTACTGGTCTAAGAGTCTATGCCTCATCCCCAACACGTGAGGCTGTCACTCACTGGCTGTGTAGGTAGCTCACCACAGCCAGGCTCCCTCCCTCTGCCATTTATCCTCTGATATCTGCCCACGGAATCATGGCTCCCCACTTCATACCTTGAAACCAACCGCCCACGATATTCTGTAGAGATCCAGATTCTATTTTCTTACATCTCAGGCTGATTTTGTGGGTGCTCAGAGTGGTCTGGTAGATACCCAGCTCAATTCCAGGGACCAGTTGGAATAGGGTCCCCTACTCCTCTGCCATCTTTTCTCCCCCACCTCTAATTGTAAAATTTTTAAACACTGAGGATAAACTGATAACAAAGGGCCCTAAAAACTTCAAGAAAAGAAACCAAAACAATTTATAAAAAAAGAAAAATCAAAATGTCACAAGATTCTTAACACCAACAATAGGAGCAAGAGAAAATTACCTCAAAATTCAAGAGATTACTAATATACCAGTATACCTATTGAAACTGCTAATCAAGTTAGAAAGAAGTATAAAGATGTTGAGCATTTTAAGAATCTATCTGTCTTACACCCTTTCTTATGAAACTATTGGAGACAGCCTGCATCTAAGGACAGATTTTGCTAAGAAGCAAGAATGGAGATGATTGACTATAAACCATGTGTGGGAGATGCTGTTGTCTGATTCTTATGATGGTCATATTATCTCCACAGCTCCTTCCAAGTATTATATTACCTAATTCTCATTTATTAATAGCAAGTTATAACACTCCACTTTTATAATTTGAGAATTTGTTATGTTTTATTTTTCTGGAGTAATACGTACCTTTCAAATGGTTATCTGTCAGTAGTCAAAACCCTTTTGATACATGATCCTTACATATAATTTATCCCATGTAATTTATTGACAGGTACAAAATAAATATTTTTCTTTTTTTTTTTTTTTAAAGATTTTATTTATTTATTTGAGAGAGAGAGAATGAGAGAGAGAGAGAGAGCATGAGAGGAGGGAGGGTCAGAGGGAGAAGCAGACTCCCCGCTGAGCAGGGAGCCCGATGTGGGACTCGATCCTGGGACTCCAGGATCATGACCTGAGCCGAAGGCAGTCCCTTAACCAACTGAGCCACCCAGGCGCCCCAAAATAAATATTTTTCTTGATAGAAAATGTTACAACAACATTAAAGTAGGTGCTAGATCAAAGAGAGGAAGTACAAATGAATAAAGGCCATTCTGGGACCCTCCAGCTTTCGGATTCTCTAAACAATTAAATGTATGTAAATGCATTCATAGTAAGGAAAATTGTTTTCATCATGATAAAAAACCACTGATATGTTCAAAGATATAATACATCAACTCAGAAGAATCTCTTCTTATGATTAATATTAACATTGACAACATACTTTCTTGACCAAGTATTCTTCATTTTACTTCCCTTCTATAAAGAAATATAAATTATAAATTAATTTTTACATCAACGTATTTTATGATCATGATATGAAGAGATCCTTTTCCATTGGATCTCTTTTGTGTTTCTTTGTATATTTAATATAATTTTCTTTCCTTCTCAGTTGCTTTTAATTTTACACTTTTGCTGTGTATTGAAATAGCTCAGGATCTCTCTTGCTTTCAGTCTCTTTCCCTTGAGCACATGCGTGCGCTCATGCACACTCCCAATATCTATTCTTTGTATTTCAGCATCTTTCCTACATTACAAAAGCTGTCACATTAGCAATTTTTATTCATAATAGTTTTATTTCATATTGGCATTTGTTTTCATTATATATGACAAAAACCTCATTAGCAAAAACTTATTAGCATTTTATCATAGAAAGTAGTTTCTTCATTTTATATTAGCACCATAATATGAGATAACAAATGACTACTTAAAATTTTTGCAACCCCTCCACGTGAGCTGTGGAACACATCCAGCACAGTGAGTGGGAGGACACTGTGGTGCCCTATCTGCCTTCTTTCTAAGATATTTGGTAACAGCAGTAATAGTTACAGCAACAGCAATTAAACACTACAGTTGTGTGCTTGATATTGTATTTTCCTTTTTCATCATTTTGAGAAGGACCTATCTTAGGCCCTAATATTTTATTCTTAGATGTGATAAGACTAAAAATAAAACAAAGAAGGGATATTTATATCTAAGCACTGGCACTAATAATTATGCTTTTAAAAAGGTTGACTCTGTTCCTGCTACACCACTGATAAAAACAGATAGTGATATGTATTACTGCCAATAGATATTGTCTAGAATAGTGATGTTGAAGAGAGGATCAAAGGAAAAAAGAGTTCTATGTGCAGGGAATGGAATACCTATAGTTTCATTAGTATAATTCACCCACTGATAAAAGGAACACCTATGTGAATTGTTTTAATAGCTCTCCCATGTTTTTGGAAGACACAATTGTAGTTAGATAACTCAAATTAAAAGAGAATAAACAATTCAATTTAAGAACAGAGAAGGTACAAAAGAAGCATAAAGAAGAAAGCAACAAAAGTATTAAAAACAAAGCTTTAGAGCTAGATATATCTAGATTCAATTTCTATGTTGGTCACTTAATTCTATGGTGACATTGGTCAGTATCTTTACCTTTCTTCATCTAGATAATGTAGATAGTATTAACTCTGTCACAAAGTTATTGTTAGAATTAAATAAAATTGTAAATGTAATGCCATGTATATATCGGTTGGTGTATAATGAGTTCAAAATAAATGTTATTTTTTAAGATTATCTTCTCAATTTCTAGATCAAAATATTCTAGGGTTAAAACGGTCCCTAGAGATAGTCTAGTTCTGTGTTCTGATCTCCCACTAGATGCTTTATGCCTTTGGTCATTTGCTTAGTAGCATATGTCTTCTAGGAAAAAACATATTTTCACACTGCTGGCTTATAGTTGGGGCACTTTTACTACAACTCTACTTAGAATTATTACCATGAAAATATTACTTTCTCAAAGTTCCTGACTTATGTTGTTAAATAAATAAAAGCAAGTGTTCTCCCCCAAATGCTACCTCGTTTAATCTCATTTTGTATTGAAGATAAATGGCAATCTTAAAACTTGCCATATATAAAAATAAAGTGAAGAAAGGAGAGTGAACTTGATGTCAAATGATTTCGTACATAAAAGTAGCCAACATACAGAAAATACACTCTTTAAAGAAGGCAGAGAGCAGATGGTCATCACTTCATAAAAATTTTTGGACTGGCAGAAAAATGTGATTCATTAGATAAGGGAAATGTTTTTTTTATCTCGATTGAGATGTTTAAACAGGAGTATACATTTATCAGTGTATATTGATAATCACAATATCTCCATATTTCACTATAAATAAAATTTAGCTTAATTTTTTAAAAAATAAGGGATCTAAGGTTGTGCCCATTTTATATCTTGATTATAAGTCAAACATTAGGCTCAATCTAGTATTTGGGAGGGAAAAAGTAATCTTTAAGTAGGATGACAAGGGTTGGAAATGAGTAAATAAAGATGAAGAATTTAGGATAGGGAGGAAGAAAACTAAAAATGCTCTGCTTTAGATTTGTGGAAGTTTTGCCTTGGTATTGCATTTTGGTCTTTCTGAAAAGAAAGCAATACCGTCTTCAATTTTTATTTAACTTTTATCTTTTAGAACCTCTTTCAGTGGAAAAATTATATTAATCAAGTTAATTAAAAATCAAGTTAATGAATAATTATTAAGCATACTCTTGTTTATGGTTTCCAAATTTCTAGAATGTTTACAATGTAAAAAAAAGTCTGGAATATTGACAATCCCTTGGGATTCACTTGGGTGGCTTGATGCTGGAGTGCATGCTCTTAACTATTAAACTATGTTCCATTTTCATGTTGGCCTAAATGGGGGTGGGGAATACTGGGATCTAGACTTGACAGAGTCTTTTTTTTTTTTTTAATGTGCTCTTTGTTGCTATTTTATATCATTATTCTGTGATCTGTTTTCCGGAAATCTATGTTAGGCTCCAATTGAATACTTTTGGCCCAGGATTACATTGGGCATTTGCTGAACACAGAAAGCCTGTGGACAGCTGAGGCTTGGAATGATGAAGAATGTTACGTTGAAGTGAAAGCGGGAAATAGTGGATAGAAACACATGGCAGAGAAAATGTGTTTGTTCAAAATGAAAGCTAAGAGAAAATCTGGAGATTAGAAAGGATTTAATCCATATAGGTCATGAAATAAAACTGTGAATTCCATGCAGAAACCTAATTGAAGTTATGAGTTCGATGACTTCTATAGATTAGTTTTAAGAATGAATGTATTAGTTAGGGTTCCCCAAATAAACTACAAAAATGTCCATATATCTATTTATACCTATATATATATATAAAATATTATCCATCTATCTATATATAATTGGTTCTGTATATATCTATATATTGGGGGGGTGTGCTTGTGTGTGTATTCATACACACATGTGCATACACGTGTGTACACACACAGACACATGGAACTAATAGAGGATAGAGAGACAAAGAGCCAGAGATAGGTAGAGAGAGAGAGATAAGTAGAGACAGGGAGAAAGAGAGACAGACTGATACAGAACCAATAGGAGATATGTATCTCTCTCTCTCTCTCTCTCTCTCTATATATATATATATATATATATATATATATATTCTGTTTCTCTGGAGAACCATGACTAATTAGATAGATAGATAATCATGAATAATTGGCTCAAGTGATTATGGAGGCTGGGAAGTCCCAGGATCTGTCATTGACAAGCTAGAAACCCAAGAAAACCAGTAGTATAATTTAGTCCAAACCTGAGGACCTGAGAACCAGGGAAGTCAATGACATAAGTGCCTGTCAAAGGGCAGGAGAAGACCAATGTCTGAGTTCAAGTAGACAGATGGGGGAAATAAAAGGTGATTTTTTTCCTTCTTCTGCTTTTTGTTCTACATAGTCCCTCAATGGATTGGATGATAACCCATCCACACTGGAGAGGGCAATCTATTTTACTGAGTACATCAATTTCATCTGGGAAGACCATCACAGACAGAACCAAAATGCTTAGTCGGAGTCAAATAGATGTATAAAAACGGCCATCACAAATGTGGTTCTTTTTGATTAAATTTGCTCAGCAGGAAGCCTGCTTCTCCCTCTCCCACTCCCCCTGCTTGTGTTCCCTCTCTCACTGCTTCTCTCTCTCTCAAATTAATAAATAAAATCTTAAAAAAAAAAACGGTTTTGGAGCTCAGAGGAACACCATGACACTCCAGAAAAGTGAGTGTGATTTCCCAGAGTGTAATCGGAATATGTCAGAGAGAAGTTTATTCTCATTAACTAGCTGATATTGTTTATATTTGATCCCCATAGGACCAACTTTCCTTCTTACAGGGGAATGCATTCTGTGCATAAAACTCAAGTTCATGATGGAGGGAAAACAGTCATTTCTTTTTTTCATAAGTAAAGAAAGCTAGAGAAGGACATGCATACCCCTAATCAAAGATGGATGGCAGACAGGAAAATATGAACAAAAGGAACTTGAGCTCAGAATCATCTTCATGCAGTGTCACACACCATCTAAATTAAATATCAGAGCAGTTAGGATATATAAAAGCAAGTGTCAGTTTTAGCTAAATAAGATAGTATTTTGAATTCACCTAAACATCAAGCTTTGAATTGATTGTGTCTTTTCAGAATATGTTTATTAAATTATAAAACCTTGCACAGAATTTGATAATTGTGTAAGTGTTGCACAAAAACTAATACAATATGCAAATATAATGTCATATTGTCTCATTAGCCATGTGTGAATCTTTATTATAATAAACCCCATATCTAATTTGGAGTTTTTACATAATTTATTTTAATTTGTGGATGAAAGATCTGCATTGTAATTACAAAATTTAATTTAATTAAGTTTTCCTTCTGATAAGAGCATTTATGTAGATTTATACATACCTAAATAACATCAAAACCGATGGGACTGTTAAGCTAAGGTTTACCCTGGTTTCTAATATTTTAACTTTCAAAATACAATTTTGATATGTAATAGTGAAAATAAATAGTGATGCTCTGGAGCATGCATTCCATAGTAGAGATTCCTCAATCCCTCTATTTCTCAAAGTTGCTTAAATCTAAGGACACCTTCTGAGATGTCCTTAAAGACAGTAATATTAAGTTGCAATAAAACTTTCCAGTTGAAGACACTTTTAACATAATAATACTGTAAGGAAGATACAGATAATTACACTCAATTTAAAGTGAGAAACTTTTAGGAAACTTAAGACTGATTAAGTTAAAAGCACTCAATTGTTAAGTTGAGAAGCTAGGCTCAGATTCTAGTCTATATTGATCTTTATTTTTCTTAAATGCCCAGAGCATGTTCTGTACTACCCACATTGACTTTTAATGATACGATGCCTTAGATTTTCTAAAATAATTCCCTAAGAGCTAAACCACATATACTTCATAGGATTAAAAAAATACTGGAAAAATTACCTCTTCTTTATCTATTATTACACTTTAATTCTGAAATGTCATTGGGCATTTATAACTCAGGCTAATAAAATATTTTTTAAGATTTATTTATTTGAGAGAGAGAGAAAGAGAGAGAGAGATCCAGCCTGTGCACAAGCGAGCGGGAGAAGGGACAGAAGGGGAGGGAGAAGGACAAGCAGACTACACACTGAATGCGAGCCTCTTGAATTTCATGACCCTGAGATCAAGACCAGGGCTCAAATCAAGAGTCAGCTGCTTAAAGGACTGGGCTACCCAGGAGCCCCTTAAACATTGTAAGTATTTTAAATACATTATCACATCTAATCTTTTTAACAACCTAGTGAGATAGAAATTATGTCTTTTTCCCATTTTTTTTTTTCAAATGAGAAAACTTAAGACACAGGGAATTTAAGAAGATTTCCCAAAGTTATCCAAGTAGTAGATGGTAGAATCAAGATTCAACTGCTTCCATGTAGACTAATTTGCCCCAATTTGGGATACTTTCAAATAGGAAAAGCTTAAAATGAATTTAGATTAATCTGTGACATTTAATATAATGGAGGGAAATTTAAAAATAGTAGAACTTTTAATTGCAAGAGTTTAATAAACAATCACAGTGCTTGGTTTCCATGTTAATTTCATATTAATGTGCTCTCTTTCCTACATTGTAGCATTTTAATAGAATGTGCTGCTTTAAAGTGTTGTTTGTTGATTAAAATGATTTAATGAGGGCAATACATAAACAATGTATCCATTCCAAATCTGATCCTATATAATAGGCTAAAAATAAATTTACTTTGTTTAAAGTAAAAAATACTTGACAGTTAAACAGTGTTCTCATTTCTTAGAACTTACAGAGGTGGGAATTCAATAAAAGTTACTGGACAAAATTCCACAAAAGCACTCTTTCACCAGAGGCGTGAAACTCAGAGATAAGTGTTCCAAATTTCAAGCCGATTGCTCTAAAGCCTTGTAAAATGTCAGTGTGTGAAAGCAGCTCATTTGCATTGAGCCACTGCCAACATATCAGAGTAAAACATATTTCTTGTTGAAATGTAAATGATTGGATTCTGAAATCTTTCATAGTATGTTTGCCATTATAGGGTATTTGAGGTCACTGTTTGACCTGTGCTAAAAATAAAAACCACAGACATTGGTCAACCTCAGTTTATTGCCTGGAAACCACTCTTCTGTGGAGAAAATGACCTTCGAGTTGGAGATTTTGAATTTCTAGTTCTAGTCTTTATATAGTGGAATTAGCCTTGTAAATTGTAAACTAAATATATAAGGAATACACATCTCCATGACAAGGATGTTTTACACTGTACAACTAATTTTATATTACAAATGAAATTTGTATTGAATTATCTATTTTATATCAAATCTCAGTAGTTATTCTAGGTTAAGTTATTCCTTTCCATTAATACCAACAGACTGAGGATTAAGAATACAATTTCTGTTTTCAGGAAATAAGTACATGTTTATAGACAATGAGAAGGGTATTAGTCCTTTCTACTCCTCCTAAATGCTCTCACCATACTTCTGTAATTCTCTACTCTGGTTTGATTCCATGATGCTGACTTATAATTTTCTCACAAGAGTAACTGTGTTAATACACTGTACATAGATGCTCTTTTCTTCCTTTCATACAGTACATTTTATCGGTATAGTAAGACTCAGTTATCTTTTAGTTTCTCTCTCATTAAGAGAACTAAAATATGAACTCTGCATAAATGGTAGGCTGACCCAGCCAGCTCTGGCACTTCATTCTCTCTTTCCACTGGCAGTTGGAGCATAGCCAAATCCCTAAATTCAGGTTTAGGCTGTAAGAGATGAAGGAGGTCTCTTGAGTTTAGGTAATCTTTCTAATCTTGAAAATGAAATAAAAAGTTGGGGTAAAAGCCTAAATAAAATAGTGGTTTTCCCCATTATCATGTCTCTTATGCATTTAATTCTCGGATGAAACATAAAGCAAAGGTAGCTGGGTCAAGATAGGGTTTGTGTATTTCTGGGCTTGACGTCATCTAATACTTGCACTCTCATAATCATTTATAATTTCACCCACTGCCTTCCCTGCTATTAACAATATTTTGCTGAGCATTATGTGGGTTGGAGATGTACTCCATTCATTCGTTTCTGAGTTTTATTTTATCTCACTTATTATGTTCATATGCATAATAGTCTTGTGGGGATAACTACAGTTTGATATCTGGCTTGGCTTCCTGCAGGGTTTATTAACTATAGTTAACTGCATTCTCACAAGTAATCATCACTCAAGAGCACTGAGACTTCCTATAGAAAATGGGTGAATTATGGCTCTGGCTTGCACAAGAGTAGAACATCTGAGTAGGAAAGATGGTAAGAACCAAACTAGAACTCAAGTTTTATTCATGCAAATGATCTCATAAAATAACATGAACCAATTCTGCAATAAGCAGTCATTCGAAATTTTGCCAATCTTACTTAACCTCTCCAGAAGTTGGTTTCCTCTTCTGTGTTACCAGATGTTTCGATTAGCAGAAGAGTAACAGCCCTAATATATTATGAACCTAAACTTAAACTCCTTAAGGTGGATACTTTTGTTTCTCGTCCTGAACTATGAGTATCCTAGAATAAGTAGAAAGTTAGTAGAAACTCAGAAAAATAGATAAGGAAAGGATCAAAAGAGAATTATTCTAAAGAATCTTTGAATCACTGGCTGAATTAGAGTTCATCCACTTCAATTGCATGCTAAGCCCTGGTTTAAATACAGTTTAAGAATTAAGAGAGCAGAGGAAGTCTCTATTAGAACAGAGGAAAAAACAAGGAAAGATATCTTGGAAGCACTAAATTCCTTCTGTCCATTTCTGCACTGTTACTTTTAATAGCTGAGGTTTGTCTATGCCCTGGATACTACATTAAAAGGTCTTGGCCTTTAAGAAACTCAAGATGTTATTCTTTTTTTTTTATTATGTTATGTTAATCACCATACATTACATCATTAGTTTTTGATGTAGTGCTCCATGATTCATTGTTGGCGTATAACACCTAGTGCTCCACGCAGAACGTGCCCTCTTTAATACCCATCACCAGGATAAACCACCCCCCCCAGAACTCTCAGTGTGTTTCTCAAAGTCCATAGTCTTTCATGGTTCATCTCCCCGTTCGATTCCCCCCCTTCATTCTTCCCCTCTTGCTATCTTTTTTTTTTAAACAAATAATGTATTTGTTTCAGAGGTAAAGGACTGTGATTCATAGTCCTACACACTTCACAGCACTCACCATTGCACATACCCTCCCCAATGTCTATCACCCAGCCACCCCATCCCTCCCACCCCCCACCACTCCAGCAACCCTCAGTTTGTTTCCTGAGATTAAGAATTCCTCATATCAGTGAGATCATATGATACATCTTTCTCTGATTGACTTATTTCGCTCGGCATAATACCCTCCAGTTCCATCCACGTCATTGCAAATGTTAAGATTTCATTCCTTTTGATGGCTGCATAATATTCCATTGTGTATATATATCACTTCTTTATCCATTCATCTGTCGATGAACATCTTGGCTCTTTCCATAGTTTGGCTATTGTGGGACATTGCTTTTATAAACATCGGGGTGCATGTACCCCTTTGGATCCCTACAATTGTATCTTTAGGGTAAATATGCAGGAGTGCAATTGCTGGGCCGTACGGTGGCTCTATTTTCAACTATTTGAGGAACCTCCATACTGTTTTCCAGAGTGGCTGCACCAGCTTGCATTCCCACCAACAGTGTAGGAGGGTTCCCCTTTCTCCGCATCCCCACCAACATCTGTCATTTCCTGACTTGTTAATTCTAGCCATTCTGACTGGTGGGAGGTGGTATCTCATTGAGGTTTTGATTTAGATTTCCCTGATACTGAGCAATGTGGAGCACTTTTTCATGTGTCTGTTGGCCATTTGGATGTCTTCTTTGGAAAAATGTCTGTTCATGTCTTCTGCCTATTTCTTGATTGGATCATTTGTTCTTTGGGTGTTGAGTTTAATAAGTTCTTTATAGATTTTGGATACTAGCCCTTTATCTGATATGTCATTTGCAAATATCTTCTCCCATGCTGTCGGTTGTCTTTTGGTTTTGTTGACTATTTCTTTTGCTGTGCAAAACTTTTTATCTTGATGAAGTCCCAATAGTTCATTTTTGCCCTTGCTTCCCTTGCCTTTGGTGATGTTTCTAGGAAGAAGTTGCTGCGGCTGAGGTCGAAGAGGTTGCTGCCTGTGTTCTCCTCTAGGATTTTGATGGACTCCTGTCTCACATTTAGGTCTTTCATCCATTTGAGTCTATTTTTTGTGTGTGGTGTAAGGAAATGGTCCAATTTCATTCTTCTGCGTGTGGCTGTCCAATTTTCCCAACACCATTTGTTGAAGAGACTGTCTTTTTTCCATTGGACATTCTTTCCTGCTTTGTCAAAAATCAGTTGACCATAGAGTTGAGGGTCCATTTCTGGGTTCTCTATTCTGTTCCATTGATCGATGTGTCTGTTTTTGTGCCAGTACCATACTGTCTTGATGATGACAGCTTTGTAATAGAGCTGGAAGTCCGGAATTGTGATGCCGCCAGCTTTGCTTTTCTTTTTCAACATTCCTCTGGCTATTCGGGGTCTTTTCTGTTCCTTACAAATTTTAGGATTATTTGTTCCATTTCTTTGAAAAAAGTAGATGGTATTTTGATAGGGATTGCATTGAATGTGTAGATTGCTCTAGGTAGCATTGACATCTTCACAATATGTGTTCTTCCAATCCATGAGCATGGAACATTTTCCCATTTCTTTGTGTCTTCCTCAATTTCTTTCATGAGTATTTTATAGTTTTCTGAGTACAGATTCTTTGCGTCTTTGGTTAGACTTACTCCTGGGTATCTTATGGATGTGGGTGCAATTGTAAATGGGATTGACTTCTTAATTTCTCTTTCTTCTGTCTTGTTGTTGGTGTTTAGGAATGCCACTGGTTTTTGTGCATTGATTTTATATCCTGCCACTTTACTGAATTCCTGTAGGAGTTCTAGCAGTTTTGGGGTGGAGTCTTTTGGGTTTTCCACTTAAAGTATCATATCATCTGCAAAGAGTGAGAGTTTGACTTCTTCTTTGCCAATTTGGATACCTTTGATTTCCTTTTGTTGTCTGATTGCTGTGGCTAGGACTTCTAATACTATGTTGAATAACAGTGGTGATAGTGGACATCCATGCCATGTTCCTGACCTTAGGGGAAGAGCTCTCAGCTTTTCCCCAATGAGAATGATATTCATTGTGGGTTTTTCATAGATGGTTTTTATGATATTGAGGTAGGTACCCTCTATCCCTTACTCTGAAGAGTTTTGATCAAGAAAGGATGTTGTACTTTGTCAAATTCTTTTTCTGCATCTATTGAGAGGATCATATGTTCTTGTTCTTTCTTTTATTAATGTATTGTATCACATTGATTGATTTGCAGATGTTGAACAAATCTTGCAGCCCAGGGATAAATCCCACTTGGTCGTGGTGAATAATCCTTTTAATGTACTGTTAGATCCTATTGGCTAGTATTTTGGTGAGAATTTTTGCATCCATGTTCATCAAGGATATTGGTCTGTAAGTCTCCTTTTTGATGGGGTCTTTGTCTGGTTTTGGGATCAAGGTAATGGTGGCCTCATAAAATGAGTTTGGAAGTTTTCCTTCCATTTCTATTTTTTGGAACAGTTTCAGGGGAATAAGCATTAATTCTTCTTTAAATATTTGGTAGAATTTCCCTGGGAAGCCACCTGGCCCTGGGCTTTTGTTTGTTGGGAGATTTTTGATGACTGCTTCAATTTCCTTAGTGGTTATAGGTTTGTTCAGGTTTCTATTTCTTCCTGGTTCCGTTTTGGTAGTTGATACATCTAGGAATGTATCCATTTCTTCCAGATTATCTAATTTGCTGGCATAGAGTTGCTTATAATATGTTCTTATAATTGTTTGTATTTCTTTGGTGTTGGTTGTGATCTCTCCTCTTTCATTCATGATTTTATTTATTTGGGTCATTTCTCTTTTGTTTTTGAGAAGTCTGGCCAGGGGTTTATCAATCTTGTGAATTCTTTCAAAGAACCAGCTCCTAGTTTCGTTGATCTGTTCTACTGTTCTTTTGGTTTCTATTTCATTGATTTCTGCTCTGATATTTATTATTCATCTTCTCCTGCTGGGTTTAGGCTTTATTTGCTGTTCTTCTTGAGCTTCTTTAGGTGTAGGGTGAGGTTGTGTATTTGAGACCTTTCTTGTTTCTTGAGAAAGGCTTGTATTGCTATATACTTTCCTCTCAGGACTGCATTTGCTGCCTCCCAAAATTTTGAACAGTTGTGTTTTCATTTTCATTAGTTTCCATGAATTTTTTTAATTCTTTAATTTCCTGGTGGACCCATTTATTCTTTAGTAGGATGCTCTTTAGCCTCCATGTATTTGAGTTATTTCCAACCTTCCTCTTGTGATTCAGTTCTAGTTTCAAAGCACTGTGGTCTGAGAAAATATGCAGGGAATGATCCCAATCTTTTAGTACTGGTTGAGACCTGATTTGTGACCTAAGATATGAACTATTCTGGAGAATGTTCCATGGGCACTAGAGAAGAATGTGTATTCCGTTGCTTTGGGTTGGAACGTTCTGAATACATCTGTGAAGTCCATTTGGTCCAGTGTTTCATTTAAAGTCTTTATTTCCTTGTTGATCTTTTTCTTAGTTGATCTGTGCATTTCAGTGAGTGGGGTGTTAAAGTCCCCCACTATTATTGTATTGTCGACGTGTTTCTTTGTTTTTGTTATTAATTGCCTTCTATAATTGGCTGGTCCCATGTTAGGGGCATAGATATTTACAATTGTTAGATTTTCTTGTTGAATAGTTCCTTTAAGTAGGAAATAGTATCTTTCCTCATCTCTTTTTACAATCTTTGTTTTAATATCTAATTTGTCTGATATAAGGATTGCCACCCCAGCTTTCTTTTGGTGTCCATTAGCATGGTAAATTGTTTTCCACCCCCTCACTTTCAATCTGGGGGTGTCTTTGGGTCTAAAATGAGTCACTTGCAGACAGCATATCAATAGGTCTTGTTTTTTAATCCAATCTGATAGCCTGTGTCTTTTGATTGGGGCATTTAGCCCATTTACATTCAGAGTAACTATTGAAAGATATGAATTTAGTGCCATTGTATTGCCTGTAAGGTGATTGTTACTGTATCTTGTCTGTGTTCCTTTCTGGTCTATGTTGCTTTTAGGCTCTCTCTTTGCCTAGAGGACCCCTTTCAATATTTCTTGTAGGGCTGGTTTCGTGTTTGCAAATCCTTTAGGTTTTGTTTGTCCTGGAAGCTTTTTATTTCTCCCTCTATGTTCATGACAGCCTAGCTGGATATAGTATTCTTGGTTGCATATTTTTCTCATTTAGTGCTCTGAAGATATCTTGCCAGTCCTTTCTGACCTGCCAGGTCTCTGTGGATAGGTCTGTTGCCAATCTAATGTTTCTACCATTGTAGGTTACATATCTCTTCTGAGCTGCTTTCAGGATTTTCTCTTTGCCTCTGAGACTCATTAAGTTTTACTATTAGATGTCGGGGTGTTGACCTATTTTTATTGATTTTGATAGGGGTTCTCTGTGCCTCCTCGATTTTGGTGCCTGTTTCCTTCTCTGCTATAATTTCCTCCAATATACCTTATGCCCCTTTCCTTCTTTCTTCTTCTGGGATCCCAATTATTCTAATGATTTTTAGTCTTATGGTATCACTTATCTCTTGAATTTTGCCCTCGTGATCCAGTAGTTGTTTATCTCTCTATTTCTCAGCTTCTTGATTTTCCATCATTTGGTCTTCTATATCGCTAATTCTCTCTTCTGCCTCATTTATCTGAGCAGTTAGAGCCTCCATTTTTTATTGCATCTCATTAATAGCCTTTTTAATTTTGACTTGTTTAGATTTTAGTTCTTTTATTTCTCCAGAAAGGGTTTCTCTAATAACTTACATGATTTTTTCAAGCCCAGCTAGTATTTTTAAAATCATCATTCTGAATTCTAATTCTGACATCTTACTAATATCCATATTGATTAGGTTCCTGGCAGTTGGTACTACCTCTTATTCTTTTTTTTTTGAGGTGATATTTTCCATCTTATCATTTTGTCCAGAGGAGAATAGATGAATGAGAGAACAAAATGCTAACAGGGTATCAATGTCCCCAGAAAATATACGCTAAAGAAATCAGAAAAGCCCTGAAACTGGGGGAAAAGAAAGGGCAAGATAGAAAGATAAAAAAAGAAAACGAAAAAGATAAAAACAAACAAAAACAAAAGAAAACAAACAATATGATCAAATATGATCAGGCTGGTGCATAGATCAGGGCCAAAAACTAGATTTTGGGTGTATTTTGATCTGTTAGAAGAAAGTGCTTCCCAAAATTTTTAAAGAAAAACATATATGTACAAAAATAAGGGTTAATACAGTTAAGGGATGGAATATGACTGTAAAGATCAAAATTTTAAAAGATTTTATAAAAGGAATTCATAAGATAAGAAGTTGGTTGAAAAAAGAAAGAGGATTTAAAAAAAAAAGGAGAGAATGTGATCAGGCAGAAGACTAGAACAAAGCCATACACTAGAGATTTAGGGTATATTTTGTTCTGTTTAAAGAAGCTGTATCCCAAAATTTTAAAGAGAGAACAAGTTATATTTAGATACCAAAAAGAGGTTAACTACTATGAAAGGCTAGAATATGACTCAAAAATGAAAAATAAAAATGTATTTTTAAAAAAAGGGATTGATAAGATGTTGGTTTAAAAAGGGAAAAAGAAAAATTCAAATAAGAAAAAAGCCAGTTAAAGAAAATTAACTTTGAAAGACTAAAGAATCATGGTAAGAAAGCCATGAATTCTATGTGCAGTATTCCCCTGGCACTGGAGTTCTGCTATTCTCATTGATCAGTGAAGTTGGTCTTGGCTGGCTGTTCTTGCTTATCTTCTGGGGGAGGGGCCTGTTGCCGTGGTTCCCAAAAGTATTTGCCTGAGGCGGAATTGCCCACCCTTGCCGGTCCGGGCTAAGTAATCTGCTCGGGTTTGTTCTTGGGAGCTTTTGTTCCCTGCAAGCTTCCCGTACAGCTTTGGAGGACCAGAGTGAAAATGGCAGCCTCCCAATCTCTGCTCCAGAGGAGCCGAGAACTTGGGGCCCGACTCCTCAGTGAGCCCCCAGAGAATAGCAGTCAGTCACTCCTCTCTCCCGGGTCTCTGGCTGCACTCCATGCTCACCTGGCCTCTGACCGAGCATTTCTATCTCTGGCACCTGACCCCGTGTAGAGTCTCCAAATCCAGCAGATCCCTGTGG
Source organism: Eumetopias jubatus (assembly GCF_037043125.1). Classification (NCBI taxonomy): domain Eukaryota; kingdom Metazoa; phylum Chordata; class Mammalia; order Carnivora; family Otariidae; genus Eumetopias; species Eumetopias jubatus. Next base: position 78,146,355 of record NW_028274819.1, read on the forward strand.
TGCACTCTGCGCCACTCCTCCCGGGGGAGGAAGGGGAGTCTCCCTGGATCTGCCGCTTGTTGGGTCCCTGCTGGAGGAGGGATCACGGTTTAGGGCAACCGGGAGCTGAGATCCCAGTCCTTTGCTCCATCTTTGCAGCTGGCTTCCCTGCTCACATACCTGGGAGCTCTGCCGCCCTCAGGCACCCCTGGCCTTTTGTGACCCTGAGGGTCCTGAGACCACACTGTCCCGCGAGGGTTCCACCCCCCACTTAGCCACTGGAGTGACGTCCGTCAGCAGAGCCATCTTTTTTTTTTTTAATTTAATTTTTTTTTTAAGATTGTATTTATTTATTTGAGAGAGAGAGAATGAAAGATAGAGAGCACGAGAGGGAAGAGGGTCAGAGGGAGAAGCAGACTCCCTGCTGAGCAGGGAGCCCAATGCGGGACTTGATCCCGGGACTCCAGGATCATGACCTGAGCCGAAGGCAGTCGCTTAACTGACTGAGCCACCCAGGCGCCCAGAGCCGTCTTCTTTTAAAGGTTCCAGTTTTGTGCTCCATGGTTCTTTCACTTGACAGAAGCTGACGGAGGACCCCTCCCCCGCCATCTATCCTCCTGAATATCACCTTGGATTCACTTCTCCACACGTCCTACCTTCCAGAAAGTGGTCGCTTTTCTGTTCAGAGTTGTTGCTATTCTTTTCTTTGATCTCCTGTTGAGTTCATAGGTGTTCAGAATGGTTTGATCCCTATCCAGCTGAATTCCTGGGACCAGAAGAAAGCCAGGTCTCCTACTCCTCCACCATCTTGCTCCTCCCCCCTCAAGATGTTATTTTTGTTATTCTCACTTACTTTCTTCTACAGTATAAGTAAAGGAAAAGTTTTCTTTAACAAAACTCTTTTAAGAGGCTAATTGGTACATTTGAGATGCTTGAAGTCCTACCTAGGCAGTTGATTCCTTCAGTTTGGGACTTTAATTTCTGCAAAAATATAATCTGCTATGAGAGAAATATGGGTTTAGTTTGAGTGTTTTTGATAATAAGCTTTTATATGGAGCTACCGTAAAAATCAGGAGCCCTAAAAGAGGAAGCAGGAGTAAAATAATCAAGAAAGGAGAGCTATGGGTGAGGGTCACCCTATTTGGATTTCCCTGTCAGAAAACCCTTCTTAATTATCCCCTTTATAATGGATGCAACTGCACACAAGCATCATCTTTACTCATCACACTCCCTAAAAAGCTTTTTAATATTTTTTTCTCCAAAGAAAAATTACAACCTCAGTGTCAGCTCAATAACTGGTATGCATGGCTATAAAGCCATCTTGTATAACAAGGATAAATCTTTCAAGCAAAACCTGCTTCCCATTCAAGATAGGGTTACAACTGAATAACATTTACAGGATTTAAGAGTTGAACTGTGGAAGAAAAAGACTTCTCAAGGGATGAATTTTGGCACTGTACTGGCCCAACCTAAATACCCTAAACCCAAGAGGGAATTGTGACTACTTGTTATTTGCTGTAAGTTTCAAAAAGGGTAAAACGGGACAAGTGAGTTTGAATTATTAATGTGAAAATGTGTGTGTTGAGTATGGAGGAAGAGGAAAAATTTACTAAAATGGGAACTACTTTTTCTTTTTTAACTTTTAAAAACATTTTAGGCATAGCAGATCAACCAGTTAAGTGTATTTATTGAGATCATTGAAGGTCTCTAGCACAGTTTTTCCCAACCTTATTTCTGCTATAACATATGTGACAGTAACATGCATGTGCTTGAGAAACCCAAGGCAGACTTAGTTTATATACTAGCTTAAATAAGAGATCTATGTGCTATTATAAAATTGAGGATAAGCTATCTTTATCTTGACCTCATGTAATAAACTATGAATACTGTGTGTGGAGGGACAGTGTTTGAGTCCCACCTGCATGACATTTAGTAGAGACTTTGTAAATGCTCATTGCCTAAATGAATGTATGGATGTCTAAGGTGGCACAAACTGCATCAAAATATCAATACTTTCAAAGAATGTGGGTTTGTGGGGCAAGCTGAGGCAAGAGAAATAACAAAGGAGAGAAGCTTTTTCAGTGTAAATATGTATTTCAAGGAGAGAAAGACTCCTACATTTTGAAGCCTCTGTGTTCAAGATTATTTCCATTCATTCTTTCAATAAATACTTATTCAGTATCTAAAATTACTACAATATATTCTAGAATCAGCAACACAAAGATGAATTGATAGTTTTGTCTTTAAGAGTTCACATTCCTTTGAGAATAATTATCATGTAAAGAAAGAAGTATTCAGTACAGCAGCTCCTTTTCTGAAAAGACATACGATAGACTGTGGTAGAGTAATTTTAAAATTAGAATAGCTGTTCTCTATTATTTAATAATCTCATAACTGGATGGGGACACTTTTACTTTTGTGTTTCTGCCTAGTTCTATAATCCTATAATCCATGATAAATATGTATCAAAGACAAAGAGATCTGATAATCAAACATATTTGTAAATTTAATTGTAGTTATATGCAGAAGTTGATGAAAACTGTTTTCTTTAGAAAAGGAAATTCAATATAAATTTTCCACTGAATATGCTGCATTCTTTATTCTTTGACCAATATATGAAAATGCTGCTAAGAACTAGAAAGATTTCATATCCTCACTCAGTAGATGATGTGCTTTTCTGAACTCTGAGTGGCACGCCTTTCTTTTTTTTTCCCTTATGTGGGACCCAAGATGAATTTTTGAATGTCAGTGTGTCATTTAACATTTGAGAACCACATCTGATGAGTCTATTAGACCTTTACAAGTCCACTTCCTGGGGCCTTTTTCAAAGGAGAGCCATAGATATTCTGCAGTAGGCAAGGAGGAAGCATGGACTCTTGAAAAAGAGGGGGTGGTTAAATTAAAAGCATTAAATTGGATAGGATGAGGAAAGTAATACAGTGAAAATGGCTTATCGTGTTAGTAACCCTGTGCTAAGAGGGGCCTTGTGCTAAGAGGGGCAAGCTCTGTTGGAGTTCATGTTGGAAGCTCCATAGAAATTACCAAAATGAAAGAAATCAGAACTTTTTAAATGTGAGAGGTTCAATCTGAAAGTTTGTTTCCCTTATTGTTCTTCTTCACACACAATTTCCCAAAGTTGAAAGGACTAGAAAAAGTAACATCGTATTCCTTCACTCTGTCTTTTATGTACCTTTATTATATAGGTGTTTATTTATAGAGAAATAATAAAAGCCTCTACAAACTCTATTCTTCCTAAATAACCACATTTTCACAACCATTATTTAAAAAATACTGAATAGATTTTTTTTTAATAGACTCTTTTATCCCTTCCCATGGGAGTGATCACTTATACCTGTCAGAGGTGGGGATTGAGCAGTGTATAAATAGAGCAAAGAAGCAAAGACCAAAAACTGAATAAAATGTACCCAAGAGGCAGAGAAGATGTGGGTGCTGGTCTAGCTGTAGGTATGGAGAGTGATATTTACTTAGTCTGATTGGTAGGCACAATGTGTCAGGACTATTGTATTCTCTGGCTAATGTCCAAATAAAATGCTATCAACTGAGAGTTCAGAATGAAATTCTACTTTATGTAATAACAGTGGTTGGGAACTCAGGGTACATATAACACTAAATGCTCAGGAGGACTGGAAGGTGGGAGGTCGTCTCAGCGGTAGTAGGGCTCCAAAGATGTTCAGGGACAGACCTCAACATCTGTGACTAGAATTGGGAAAATCATGGTAAGGTTTGTTTCTAGGTAGAAGCAGAGCTTTAAGCTGGTAACCACAATAGGAATTTAGAAGTAGTGATAAAGGCCTTGTTAGAGCAATAGGAAAGGGACACAAAATGTAAAATAATAAAAAGTTCCTTAAAAAATTCAAGAGATGTTAGATGGAGAAATGTGACTAAGCTCTGAAAGAGATGCATAGCCACTGATTGTTGTAAATGGTCTTCTGTGAGGAGAGGATTGTTTTTAGCAACTGTTGTTGGCAGTGCAGTTTGAACTTTCCTTTTAAGTCTTTAATTATAGCATAATGACAAGTGCTCTGGAGAAATCCAGAGGTTCTGCATGGTCAAAGAGGAGGTGACCGACTCTACCTGCAATTCAGAGGAGGTGTTATTTGTATATCTTGAAAAATGTTTAATAGCTATTTGGAATGGGGAGATCTATTGAAGACAAAGAAACAAGATCCAGAGATACATAGTTGTGAATAGGAAGAGATGCTTGGTGGAGCTGGGTCTTCAGTTGAGTCTGGTGAGCTGGAATTGAAGGGAGGAGAAGGGAAGAAAGGAGTAAATGAATGCAATTGTGTAAAGCTGGTGTGAAATAGCATAGCTAGGATCATGTAGATACTAGAAACCCAGAAAGATCTTTAAGCTGGTAACAATTATGATCGGATTGAATTGTAGGAAAATTATTTCAGTAACAGAGTTTGAGAGCTCTGAAGGAGAAGTGTTCCCTACTGGAAAAGATTTATTGAATTAAAATATACAGATGAAGAGCAATGTAGAGAATTTTCTAGATAAATCCAATGACAAATAAAGACAGAGAAGGATAGAGGATGAGAAGGATAGTTTAGTAAGTAGTATGAATCATGTTGGGAAGAATGGGCAAAAAGGAAAATGCTCTCAAAATCACATGAAAATGAATGTAATAATTATGTCTTGTTGACTTCTATTTTTCATGCCAAGCACTATGTTATACTCCTTACGTTCATTCTCTCATATCGTTCACAGAGCTACCTTATGGGGTAAAACTTATCTCCAATTTTAGGATGAGGAAATCAACACCCAAAACACAAGAATTAGAGATAGTATTAAAATGTTTTTCCCATCTAATGCAGTGATAGTAATGACTAAACTATTATTATTTTCATGGAATTGGAATCTCATTGTAGAGGTAGTATATATTTTCACAAATAGGATTAGAAACATAACAAGGCAGACATTATTGCTACAGAAGGTGGTATATACCATGCGATTATAGAGAACTCTGTTTAAAGCATTCATTTGATACTCAAATTACTGGGAGAGAAAAAATGATCAGTTCCCTTTAAAAAGCCTCTTTTACAGATGGAGTTATAAGATCTACACCCTTTTCTTCTGAGAAAGAAGAATCTGAACAATGATTAGAAGACTCCTGGTGATTGAGTTTTGTGTCTTTGTTTAGGAAGAAGCAAAGCCAAGTGTTAAATTTGGGCCAGTTATAAAGCTATGGAATAGGTGGATCAAAAGGGAAGGGAATAAGGTGGTAGAAAGTTGTGTCAATATTAAGATCATATAATCAAACTCATCTTCTTAGTGATATTTATGAGAACGAGATCTAGGTTTGTGAGGTTGGTAAAAATGCTAAGTAAAAGTAGTGTGTTTTTCTGCATAATATTTCTGAATGTAACTTTGAATGGAGCCTGGGGGTGTGGATTAGGGGTTTGCTGGGACTGATCCTTCTACAATTTAGGTCAATTTAGGTTTTTTAATTCAGACACACCTCTAGATAATTAAGAGTCTCCTGAAACTGGTTGATAAATATTTATTTTTATTTTTTTATTGTTATGTTAATCACCATACATTACATCATTAGTTTTTGATGTAGTGTTCCATGATTCATTGTTTGTGCATAACACCCAGTGCTCCACGCAGAACGTGCCCTCTTTAACACCCATCACCAGGCTAACCCATGCCCCACCCCCTCCCCTCTAGAACCCTCAGTTTCTTTTTCAGAGTCCATCGTCTCTCATGGTTGGTCTCCCCCTCTGATTTACTCCCCTTCATTCTTCCCCTCCTGCTATCTTCTTCTTCTTTTTTTTTTTCTTAACATATATTGCATTATTTGTTTCAGAGGTACAGATCTGTAATTCAACAGTCTTGCACAATTCACAGCGCTCACCATAGCAGGAAATGACACATGTTGGCGGGGATGCGGAGAAAGGGGAACCCTCCTACACTGTTGGTGGGAATGCAAGCTGGTGCAACCACTCTGGAAAATAGTATGGAGGTTTCTCAAACAGTTGAAAATAGAGCTGCCGTATGATCCAGCAATTGCACTACTGGGTATTTACCACAAAGATACAAATGTAGGGATCCAAAGGGGTATGTGCACCCCAATGTTTATAGCAGCAATGTCCACAATAGCCAAACTGTGGAAAGAACCAAGATGTCCATTGACAGATGAATGGATAAAGAAGAAATGGTATATAAACACAATGGAATATTATGCAGCCATCAAAAGGAATGAGATCTTGCTATTTGCAATGGCGTGGATGGAACTGGAGAGTGTTATGCTGAGTGAAATAAGTCAATCAGAGAAAGACATGTATCATATGACCTCACTGATATGAGGAATTCTTAATCTCAGGAAACAAACTGAGGGTTGCTGGAGTGATGGTGGGGTGGGAGGGATGGAGTGGCTGGGTGATAGACATTGGGGAGGGTATGTGCTATGGTTGATAAATATTTGCCCAAAGTATCTCAAAGTAGCCAAACCTGCTCTCGTCTTTTATGAAGAATGGCTTCCATTGTAATACATACCTTTTTGAATTGCCTACCTCAAGCTAGAAATCTGGGAGTCAGTCACCATAATCTATTGAATGTATTCCCGAGTATATCTCATGGACAACCACTTTTTTTTCCCTTTATCCTCTTTATGTCACTGCCCTGTATCATTATAGTATTGCCTTTAAAGTAGTAAAGCATAGTGGTTTAGAGTACAGATTTAACAGCCAAAGTGGCTAGGTTTGTAACCTAGCTCCACCATGTTACTTAATCTGTTTACCTCAGTTTCCTCATTTGTGCAAAGGGGTGCTAATATTACTGATTTCAGGCTTATTTTATTTAATAAATGAGTTACTTTAAAAAATGTGAAATAGTAAATAAGTACTAAAAAAATGAGCCCTTACAAGTTTGCCCCTTGTCTCTTCTCAAGTTTCTCTAAGCTTTGAATCTCATTACTCTCTAACATATTTCCTACATCATAGAAATTTTTAGGGTTTGCAGATCTGATCTTATTTCTTACCTCAAAATTCTTCAAGACTTCTTTTGTTTGAATAAATTACTTGAACACTAAACATTTTAGAAGATAGATTAGGCCCTTTTGTCCCTCTCTACTATGTAACATTACTTTCTGGTGCTGATCAGAATTCATCCTTTCTCACTAGAATTTTCCAAGATTTAACCAACCTTTTCTTGCCTTCAGTGTAGTTTGTACACCATGTTTCCTCTAGAAATGAGAACCTTCTATCCTTTGTCCCTCCCTTCTCTCCTTCCCTCCCTGTTTTCCTCTTTTCTCTTTTTCTTTTAATTTTTATTTGCTTGGCAAATCATTCATCCTCAAACCTTACTGAAATGCTTTCTCAACAACTCTCCATTGCCCCTAAAGACCTTCTAACTTGCCTGACTTTTAGCTGTCTTTTTATTGAATTAAACTATTTTGTTTGCCTATCTGTCTTTGCACAAGATCCCAAGATCCCAAGCACTAATATCTTCTATTCTTAGCTAGCACATTGTCTGGCATTTAATAGCCACTAAATAAATATTTGTTGATTAAATCAATTCTTCTACTCAATAGTTTCCTATTTCTAGATGAGAACATGAGAACACTGAAGTCTAGAAATTAGGTAAGGCTATTTAGTGGAATATCTGGGGCTATCACTGCTATTTCCAGATGTATGATCTCATGTGTTACTTATTAGTTGTCAAGAGCTCACAGATAACAGCAGATTCTGTGATGCTGAAAAGTTATCCATGATAATCATTCGTTTTGTATTACTTGAAATAGCTTAGAGTGAAGTCGTCAGGTTTAGGCATAAACACCAGATGATGTGTTCAGACTATTCATTATGAACGTTTAAGATAAAGTAGCACAGTATAACCAGTGGCTTAGTAATTAAGACGCATCAAAGAGCAATATTTGCATTAAGCAAATCATTAAGGACCATGTCAATTTTACCAAATCTGTTTATTCGACAGTGCCTGAATCTTGGCTTTTTTTGCTGTCTTTTATTTTAATATCATAGGAGATCTCTGACAAAATAAACTTTGATTATCTGAGCTAAGTCTGCATATTCTCAGCACTTGGGGCATTTTCTTTTAACTTTCATTGGGAAAGCATTTGTGATTATTTTACAATTGCTTCTAGATACCCACTGAATGAAGTGAAGCACCTTGGCTCCTTTCCTACATGTACAGAGTTTAGCAGTCAGTGCATAAGTGGAGGGAACACTTAAACAATGCTCTTGATTCCCTAGGCTCTGTGCTAAGTGCTTTACATCTTTTCACTCATTAACAGATTCTGAACTTTCTCAGAGCTCAGCCCCTCTCTATCTGCAAATCATCCTATTTGTAACATACATTATTCTGACTACCATATGTTCACTTACTTCCAAATAATATTTTTGCTGCTATAAAAATGGATGCAGGAAAAAGATAAATGCCTTAGATGGAAATACTTGAATAAATTGCTCCACATAAATAAAACCTAGAAACGCAAGCAATCCTTAAACTGTAAAATTAATGTAGAAAAGTGAGAAAGATTTTTTTAAAAAGTGGATACTAAAGAAACTAAATGTTTTAATATGTGGCTATAGATTGAATTTGGAGTAAAATTTAAAGATATGTATAAAATACCTCCACAAATAATCAGATATTCCACTTTAACTCAGATCTATGTTTCTGTCATCAGCTAGGCCATAGCTTGGTAGGGGAGAGGTGAGGTTCACACAGAAAATAAATTAGATTTCCACAGGTATAGAAAAATTAAAGCTAAAGCTTGAATATCTAAGGATATGTTTTCTTTTTCTTTTTCTTAAAAGATTTTATTTATTTATTCATGAGAGACAGAGGGAGAGAGAGAGAGAGAGAGAAGCAGAGGGAGAAGCAGGCTCCCAAGGAGCAGGGAGCCCGATGCGGGACTTGATCCCAGGACCCTGGGATCATGACTTGAGCCGAAGGTAGACCCTTAACCATCTGAGCCACCCAGGCACCCCAAGGATATGTTTTCTAATGCTGTCGTTTGACTCTGAGATTTCCGTGATATAAACAGAAAGACAAATATTTTGACTTTTGGAGTCTCTGTACACTTACAGTTTTCAGAATTTATATAACCACCAAAAGCCACTCCAAACATTTTTTTCCAAAGAAAATAGTCAAACCTATTTTAAGAAAATTCATTCTAGAAATTGACACTGGTAACAAATTTGAATTAAGGCTTGTCATTTATTTCCATTTTCAAGGTGTGAAATCTGTGAGAAGGGATGCAAAATCATGAGGCAAAAATGCTAGAAAAATGCAATAGCTACTAAGCTATAAATTATCTGTTTTGGATTTTTTTCTTCCAGTGCTTACTAAGACAAATTCCTTATGTGAAATAGGTGTAGTAATTCATCAATTCTGGATATGTCCTATTTTTCGGATATGTGGAATCCTACGTAAAATCACAAAGTGTGTAACTGCCTGGAGTAAAGGAACTAAATTCTTTCCCAAGTAACTCAAAGAAACTGGAGAGTTAATGGATCTCGAATATTTATAGAGGAAATTATAATGAGAATCCATTTTGACTCCAAGTGACACGATATCCATTTGTTCTTCTTAAGCTGGTTTTTATCTCCCTCACAGCTCTATGAACTAAACAACTCTGTACCATGACTCATTTTACTCTAACTCCTTATCTGAACACCATTCCTTTATTCCATTTGAAAGTTCCCCCCCGCCCCGGCATATTAAGGGTTATATGAAGAAACTACCACATAAAGACTGATTTTGCATTTTCTGTAGACATGCTGTTAAAAATGGCAACTTCTTTCATCAGGTAAAAGTTTAAACTCTGGGACACCACAGAAAACAAAACAGAAAAACACCCCTATCTTCATTAAGCTTACATTCTAGTAATAGGAGATCAATGATAAACAAGATAAATAAAATGTATCATAACTTAGATGGTGTTAAGTGTTGTGGCAGGAAGGGCTTCTTTAGGGGATTTTTATTTGATGATGTGGTCTAAATATTCCTAAAAAAGGAATATTTCAGTAAAGACTAGAAAGAAGAGAATAAGCCATGTGGATATTTGGAAAGAAGAGTATTCCAGGCAGTAGGGGCAACAAATACAAAGGACCTGGGGCAGAAATGTGTCTTGAGTGTGTAACGAAGTTTAGTTAGAATGGGACAAAAAAGGGATGAGAGTGGTAGGAGATGAGGCCAAAGAGAGAGCAGGGGCTGGTTTAGGTAGGGGAATACAGATTACTGTACTGTACTTTGACTTGTTCTAAGTGAAATGAGAAGGCTTCAGTTTTGAGCAGAAAGAGGGATATGGTAACAGTTTCCTTTTAGCAGGATTACTCTAACTAACTGTATTGAGAATAACATGTAGAGGGGCAACCGTGTCTGGAAGGGAGGATGCTGATCTTTATGAGGTGAGAAATGCCAGGGACTGGCAGCGTAGAGGCAGCAGGGGGGTAGAAGTTGTTAGATTGGGGGTATAATTTGAAAATAAAAGGATTTGCTAACAAATTACATGTAAAATGTTAAAGAAAAACATCTTTTTCTAGGCAACTAAAAGATTAGAGTTAGCCTTTACCGCAATAATCTGAGAGAAGGAGCAGTTTTGAGGCAACTGTAAGAGTAGAGATCAAGTTCAGCTGGTACACATATTACCTTTGAGAGAGATGCTTGTTAGAACTTTAATGGGAGGTCTAGGGAGACTGGGTGGCTCAGTCACAAGCGGTTAGGCAGTTCAAGTCATGATCCCAGGGTCCTGGGATCGAGTCCCACATGGGGCTTCCTGCTCAGTAGGGGGTCTGCTTCTCCCTCCCTTCCCAGCTCATGCTCTCTCTTGCTGTCTCTGTCTCTCGCTCTCAAACAAATAAATAAATCTTTAAAAAGAAAAAAAGAAAAGAAATTTAAGGGGAAGTCTTAAGTGAGTAACTAGACATTGGTTCAGGAGTTCAGGGAGTGGGCCAGGCTGGAAATAGAAATTTAAGTCTGGTCCATGTTTTGTAAACATTGACTGTCTTCTTTATCCTCTATAGCATAAAGTTTGTCTTCCTTTCATCAGATGGTAGAAATATTATAGGAATTTCTCCTGGAAAATGTTGATTGTTTTGATAACATTCATTTCCAAATTATCTTAATTTTGTTCCTCCTACTAATTTTAATTGAATTAACAGGATGATTCTGATTTAGGCAGGCCCAAGTCAGGATGTACACAATAATCTAGGGAATTTTGGTTTTGGTTCTTCTATAGGCCACATTAGGAAATTGCACATGCCAATGGACAGAGTGATGCCTGACTTAACTATTTTTGAGTCAATAAGAACTTTCCAGATAAATAAACAAGAGGAAACAAATTGAATACTCTTCCACTTGACCTTCATTTTTCAAATACTAATTTGGTAATTAGTTCAAATTCAGTTGATATTTTCCAAAAGGGAAGCAGCTCCAGAGGGTATCTGGCCCTGTACATAGCGGCCACTAGATAAGGGTTTTGCAAGCTCTATTGTCACTGTGTCCACTATCCTGCTCCCTACTCTCAACCTTTCCATAAAACTATTTTGTTTTTTCTCCAATTTATTAATAGGTTCTTATAATTTTATATACATACATGTACACATATTCATATACTCCCATGCATGTACTACACACTCACTTGTGTGTTACAGGAACACTGAGTTCTATGACTGGAAAATTACCAAGATTTCAAGGGAAACATGAACTACTCTACAAATCTGTGACATCCTTTGGATAGAATGGGTGAAGAGAAGGTTAACTTTGGGGAGAAGAATTATAATATTATAAAATCTGTTTTATCTATGAACAGGGAAATAAAATAACACTTTCTAAAGAAAAGGTAATCTAATCTAAATCAAAAAAAGGGAAGTACATGTTTTTGAATAGACAAACCATAGGGTAATGGGTGTGACAGGCAAAGGGGCAACAGGAAACTTGAGATGACAAGATGCTTTAAAAAAAATCTTACAGAAAGCAGATATTTAGGAGTAAACTGAACAAAACTCAAAAGTTTTATAGATGTGACAGCAAAAAATATATATTTATAACAATAAAGCCTCTAATATTTGTGGGTATGTTATGCTTTGCACTAATGTCACGTATTTTACTTAATCCTATTATATAAGCCCTCTGAGAGGGACAGAATTATAATCATTTTATGAAGATGAAGAACCCGAAGTCCAAGAACAGTTAGGACTGGTGCACAATTCTAAGTTCCTATCCTGTTTGTTTTTATTGGCATCCTAATTATAACCACTAAAAAACCAATTTAAATGTTTTCTATGACACACATGTATGAAAGTGCTTTCTGAAGTTGTTTAGTATAAATACATAAGGAGGCATTAGGTTCATTGTTATTATTACTTTTGGTCTTTGCACTGCGTTTTTGCTACGGGTACATCTATTATTGACTATACAACAGCCCACACATCTATCTAATTTCTTTTATTTATCTTGATTCCCCTCTACAATATCTTAAAGTCAAAACAAGAAAAAAGCTTTGCAAAATATTTCTTAATCAGAAGGATTTAACGAAAGACTCTTATTCAGTGAATTAACTCTTGAATCATTTCCAGAAATATTGGCTATTTTTATTAAAATCAGAATCGATGCAAGATTGAAGAGATGTATGATTCTCTTATTGAAATGAGTACTGTGTATTATTTAAAGAACTACACCAAATAACCAAGTAATCATAGTTTGGAAGACCAGGGGCCAGATTCCAAATCAAACACCGAGTTCAGAGTAGAAGTAATTCTGTACTTGAATTATTTCCAATGTCATTTTATCTTGTATGGATAAGACAATGATTCTTGGAAAAACAAAAGTTTAAATAAATATTTCTTAAGGCATAAATCGATGCTGTAATACAATATGCCTTGAGAAATTTAAAACTACTCAGAAGACTTCCTTTTCTCTTTTAAGGTACCAGTAATGATCAATACCCCCAGCTTCCGTACCCATGAAAAATGCATGGTTATATAACTTTAGGCATGTGATTCTTGCTACAGACTTGAATATATTTACAAAGAAGAGATTGGATGGCATTTAATGAACTAATCAATTGTGCAAATTATTCAAAGGTGAGGAAGTTGAATAAGTTCATTTCATAAATTCTGAACGTAAAGGTAAAAAGAGAACATCCAAGTGCTGATTTAAGGAAGTTTTCTGCTTAATGCATAACCATGACTAACCACAGCATGGGGAAGCCTTCTGTTAATGAGGCAAACTTTCTTTGATACAAGTGAGCAACTAATAATGTCTACCTTTAGGGCAGATGAATCTATTATTTCAGTGCTGGTGAACAACAAAGAGGAGGGATAGAGCCTGGAATGTAATATAATTGCCTCTCTTAAAGGAAAATGTGCTCTCCTTTGAGATATAGAATTTCTTCTCTGCCTTCTTAGCAATCCCTTTTTTATGCAGCAGGAAGCCAGGTGTGCCATAAAATAAAACCAGCTTGTTCTCTTTTTTGGGGGTTATGTTAACTGAATTAATAAGCTTAGTAAGTCCTCTAACTACATCTCATTCTTAATACTAATTATTTCGATTTACAAAAAAACATGCCCATTACCTGGAGTTCCCTTTTCATGTATGATCTAATCTGAACACAGCAAGGATATAAGATTCAGTTCTGTTCTCACTGAATTTCAAAAGACACAAGAGAACAAAACTCAAGAAAACTAAGGGATAGCAAAGTGATGATTAGAAGATTGGTATGGGGTGGGGAGGGTATTTGGAGGAGATAACACCTTGAACATGATGTGCTATGGGGCAGGAGTCCTAAAATAGGAAGATCTGGGTTTAAACTCCCCCATTCTGTTGTTTAATATGTAAGTGGTGTTAGTCCTGTTTCTTAAGCTCAGTGAGCCTGATTTCTCTTTAATATAACTGTGATAGTAATACTCGCTTTACAGTGTAGTTTTAAAGATTAATAGGTAATATCTATAAATAGGTAATATCTACAAATGTCTCCTTTCCTCTTCTCTCTTTTTGTTTGTTTGTTTTCATTTTATTACCTAAGTTGTTTTATGCTTTTATTCTGTGTGTTTTGCAGGTCTCATCTTGTGTCCTTAGGAAGAGAATGCAATCTCACATTTTTAAAGTTGATGTCCTCCCACTAATTTTGTTGAGCCCTGTAACAGGCTGTCATTGCTGTGCAATTATTTATAAGCACAAGAGAAAATTAACCCAGTTTTCAAGCTATTTTGAATTCCTATGGACTCATTTATTTACATTCATTTGAACTGAAGTGATGAGGGGAATTGATGTACCTAAATCTTGGTACCAGAACCCTCTCCCTGAAGTTACTATTTAGTCTTAAAATGTTGTAGCCGTCAATCTGTGATGAGAACAAATGGAAATTTAGTAGTCTCTGATTTCTGCTTAAACCTTGCTTCCACTAAGTAGGACCAGATGATGAGTCCTTGTTTAGCAGACCTGGTTCCAATACAGGATAGTACCATATTGGGTTTATTTGGTTATTTTCTCATACTAAATTTTAATTAAAAATAGATGAAAACTTAATAGAGATAGTAAGGCTCAGCTGCTACAGTCAAAACCTAATGTAATTCAAATTATTGAGTATAATAATTTAAAATAACTTGAAAATAGTATGAATACTATGTTAGAAGAGATAAGACTTAGAGGTATATGGTGACAAGTTTTATGTTTAATCTTGCTGACCTCAAACTTAGTTTCCAAAATCGGTAGACCAAACATGTTTCTTCTTCCTTAAGTCATTACACCTATAAAAAAAAAGATCACTGTATCGGCCTTAAGACATAAATGATAGGAACCATGACGTGCATTCATTCAAGTTGTGGAATGAAATTTCAGTAACAATTGTTTCAAATACTAGCCTCTAGAAACCCTGGTACTACTTACATTTCTGGATAAGGAAATTTTGATACTGCATCTTACATCACATAAGCATGTGTTGGTTCACAAACCTGGATAAAACAATCCCCTGGCTGATGATTCCCAAATTGGACACAAGTCATTATGATGCAAGTCTCATGCTTGAGTATAAGAAATGACTATTTTATAGTGTCCCTTCTAAAGATTTCTCTAGACATCCATGACAAATGCTTATTTATTTCTCAAATGCATTCTGATTGTGTTTACGCTGGCTAGCTATCTACTAGGGCTGTAGATCATTGCCTATTTTTCTTGTGGGTCTCTTTTGGCTAACTATAAACTTTAGGCAATTTCTGCTTCTGCTATGCTACTTTGTGCCTTGCAAGATGTGGGGTCCTTCTATATTTTCCCCAAAGTGATTGTTAATACCGAGCTTGGTCATTTAAGACAATCTACCTGAAGGGTTGGGCAAACCGAAGCAGCACACTTTGAATCAGTCGTAACTGGTCCAGTCCAAGGTCCTTCCTAGGGTTTTGCCTCATGGTTTTCTTTCTCCTTCTTTCAGTCAGTTTTCATCATGTAGGGGCCAGACTATATAACTTTATTGCTTCAAGGGAATGAGCTTAATACCAGAGCTTTCCATTTCTCCCCGGAGGGCAAGTTCCAGCCTCTGGGCAGTGTTAGCAGCAGGAGAGAGTGGGAGAATTAGAAGGTTGTTTTCCTAAAGGAAAAGATAATATGCTGGGAAGCAGCTCTATCACTAATGATGCCAAGTTTCATTGTTACGTCAGCTTTGACTTTTAACTGTCATAAAACTCTCTTTATAGAATAGAATTTTGCTTTATCATTGTATAACAAAATAATTTTGTACAAATAAAAGACAGATTGCACTCACAAAAGGATTGAAAAGTATTAGGCAAAATTAATTAAATAGTTTCTGTGCCTTCACAAAAATAGTGGTCTAGGACTATCTTGCCCACCCTAACACTTACTGGAAAACTATTTCACATCGTTTGTTTCCATAATGCTCACTTAGCATTTAGATGAAGTTGTCCTTCCTTACCTTTGATAATCAATACAGTACCTAGTAAACCTTCAATATTTAGCTGTTATTATATGGACAGATTAAATGGCTTTGGAGAAAATCATATTTAAACTGTTTACAGAATTAGTTCTGTCTTTTGTAAAGTAGGTAATGATGCCTGCTTTTTCAAATTCATTGGTTGGCAGGTTAATTCCAGTGCCCTTTAAACCCATGTACATGGTGGTGGGGAGTCTTCTGGGTTTGACTAAGGGAACCCTTGGTCTGATCAGTGTGGCCATTATTCCTCTAATAAGCATTTTAACTTATATTTGCTCTCTGCATATGTATATTACATATACACACACCACACACCACCACTACCATCTTCTATAAAACTGGAAGATTCCAAATATCTGAAATATCTTACTTTAAGCCATAATTTACTCCAGACTTCACTTAAAGATGTTTCCAGCCATATGAGTTATGATGAGACCATACCTCTTTAAAATAGGGGAAAAATAATAGTACAACATACAGCTTAAAATTAGACCTGGAAGCCACTGCCAGCTATATTTGGTCAATGGGTTTTAATGTAAAATAAGGATAGGTTTTTGCTGACAGGTATTATTTACAAGTCTTTAGTGTTCTTCTACCTTTGTTCATAAACATTAAAAGAAAAAGTGACAAAGGGGAGTGTTCACAAGGAGTATATTTACATATACATATGTAGCATATGTAGTACATAAATACACAAAGTAAAAAAAAAATAAAACTCACCAAAAATGTGTATCTGACGGACTCTGTGTGGTAGGAATATAATTCACATTGATAATTATTCTGTTTACAGTACTTTAATAGCTACATTGATTACACTTGGAATAATGAATTGCTTATGTTAATAGTAATTGGAATTTGCTTATTTAAACACCTATCATTGTTAATTTCAGTTACCCAATAATGGGAAGTTAAGATTACACAATTAAATGGATTTTATCAAGCTTTCTTTGGGGGAAAACACATTCATTTTGATATAAAACCTATTTTAATGCCAAATTTATTTTAAGCTAACAGGTTTATTTTAAATTAAAGGACAGAGCTGTAATTATGAAAAAGTGCTCCTTCAGCAGATATATCTACTTTTAGTATAGACAGTACTATAGGGAATATTTTATTAGTTTTTTCCCGTAGTACTTTGTTCTTCTTAAGTGCTTTTAAATTGTTTTTATAAGCTATTTATCACAATAATCATGAGATAAGTTAAAGTAATGTTTCCAATTTCACAGATAAATGTATAGCATTATTAATGAATAAGTCAGCTCCTCAAAGTAATGAATGCACAGAGGTAGTTGGTGCTCATATACACAATATAGCTCTTTCTATAGACAGCTTTGCATAGTGTTTAGTAAGGAGAAGGTGACCCCAAAGTATCTGTATAGTAAATAAACTCTTGAAATAATGAATTAAGCTCCAATCTGCTACTTAGTTGAAGTCTAGTGTTCTGGTTTTTTTAGAGATTAATACGGGTCCCTGTCTATGACTGATTTGAGATGCTGGATAAAATCTATATTCTGGTCTAAGCAATGGTCCTCACCTGATTGTATCAAGGACCACATACAGATTTATTATTAAGAATTAGAATATTGTTATTAAAATATTATTCTACCCTTTAATTTCTTCATCTAGGAGATGTAAATAAAAAGATGATCTTACAGACTTGTGAGAATTAAATAAAATAAATAATATAAACTAGGTAGACCATTGTCTATTGCACCTAGAATGTATTCAGTAAATATAGGTACAACTAGTTTCAGATTAAAGTTAATGTCATGTGGAGATGAATATATTTATTTATTCAACATTTTAATGACAATCCATAAACACTGGTCATGATTTCATAGGGTTATACCTTAATATCCTAATCCTCTCACACACATTTATAACACTGTTTTAAGGCCATATATATATATATATATATATATATATATATATTCTATATACTATAGAAAGAGCCTAGATGTCCATCAACAGATGAATGGATAAAGAAGATGTGGTGTGTGTGTGTGTGTGTGTGTGTGTGTGTACACAGCACATCTTCTTTATCCATTCATCTGTTGATGGACATCTAGGCTCTTTCTATAGTTTGGCTATTGTGGACATTGCTACTATAAACATTGGGGTGCATGTGCCCTTTCATTTCACTATATCTGTATCTTTGGGGTAAATGCCCAGTAGTGCAATTGCTGGGTCATAGGGTAGCTCTATTTTCAACTTTTTGAGGAACCTCCATACTGTTTTCCAGAGTGGCTGCACCAGCTTGCATTCCCACCAACAGTGTAGGAGGCTTCCCCTTTCTCCGCATCCCCGCCAACATCTGTCGTTTCCTGACTTGTTAATTTTTGCCATTCTGACTTGTGTGAAGTGGTATCTTATTGAGGTTTTGATTTGGATTTCCCTGATGCCAAGTGATGTTGAGCACTTTTTCATGTGTCTGTTGGTCATTTGTATGTCTTCTTTGCAGAAATGTCTGTTCAAGTTATGAAGCCTAATTTCAAGAAATATTAACCCAATATCTGAGGAGAATATTAAATAGATAACTACAGTGCAAGATATTATTTGATATGTATAAAATGGTTACATAAATGCTATAAGATTTCAAAGGAGTTGTACTATGTTTATTGTTATTAGGAAATTGGGTCAGGTGAAGACAGAGGTTTTAAATATGGATAAAAAATTTAAAAAATATGGATAGAATTCTCTGGTAATTATGTGACATGATGGAGGTGTTAACTAATGCTGTGGTGGCAGTCTATAAGTGTATTGAGTCAACACATTGAGTACCTTGAACTTACACAATGTTATATCTCAATAAAGCTAAAAAATGTGGACAGAATTTCAGAAATTAGCCCATATATATATGAATACTATGCTTTTTCTTTTGGGAAAATTATTTTGCCCAAATATGAAGGTTAATTTCTTTTTTTTTTATTTTTTTAAATTAACATATAATGTATTATATGTTTCAGGAGTACAGGTCTGTGATTCAACAGTCTTACATAATTCACAGTGCTTATCATAACACATACCTTGCTTAATGTCCATCACACAGCCACCTCATCCCCTCCCCACCCCACTCCACTCCAGCAACCCTCAGTTTGTTTCCTGAGATTAAGAGTCTCTTATGGTTTGTCTCCCTCTCTGGTTTCGTCTTGTTTCATTTTTCCCTCTCTTCCCCTATGATACTCTGTCTTGTTCCTCAAATTCTTCATATCAGTGAGATCATATAATATTTGTCTTTCTCTGATTGACTTATTTTGCTTAGCATAATACCTTCTAGTTCCATCCATGTGGTTGCAAATGGCAAGATTTCATTTTTTTTGATGGCTGCATAATATTCTATTCTATATGTATATATATATATAGATATTCCTAACGTTTATTTTTTTTATTTTATTATGTTATGTTAATCACCATACATTACATCATTAGTTTTTGATGTAGTGTTCCATGATTCATTGTTTGCGTATAACACCCAATGCTCCATTCAGTACATGCCCTCTTTAATACCCATCACTAGGCTGACCCATCCCCCCACCCCCCTCCCCTGTAGAACCCTCAGTTTGTTTCTCAGAGTCCGTAGTCTCTCATGGTTTGTCTCCCTCACCAATTTCCCCCCTTTCATTTCTCCCTTCCTACTATCTTTTTTGTTTTAACATATAATGTATTATTTGTTTCAGAGGTACAAGTCTGTGATTCAACAGTTTTACACAATTCACATTGCTCACCATAGCACATACCCTCCCCAATGTCTATTTTTAAGAATGTTCCCCTAGAGCTTTGGATGATTATCCAGGTTTTGAACTCACTGCTAACCAACTAGTTGGCCTTCTTGAACCCCTGTTTTTGGCTGGAGACAATCCCAGGTGTTAGAACTAAGGAGAGAAACAGGAAGAGAGGTCTTATAAAAGAAGAAGTGTATATTCACAACTTTCTCAAGAAAGGGTAGTTTATTATAGTAGTCATCTATTAAGTTCAGCTTGTTTTATAAACTTATTCCTTGGAACCACTTAAGTTGTAAATTCCAGATCTCATATTTACTAGCTATGTGACTTAGAGTAAACTAATAAGCAACCCGAAAAGTCTCCTTTTCTGTATCTTTAAAATGAGGTTAATAATGTGTCATTCTCGGCTTCTTATTGTGACTGAGATAAAGCTAGGTAATCAATACATTGAACATGCAGAACATGATGGGCAGCACTCCTGGAACTATTGTATGCTTTTCTACACTTGCTTGTCCACATGTGTTTCATTGGGATGATTTCTCTCCACTGCTTGGATAAAAGTGAAGCCTCAAGACTTGTTTTGTATTAGTTAGCATTCTTCAGAGAAACAGAACCAACAGGAGTGCCTAGCACAGTAGAAGTTTATTGTCTCACAGTCCCAGAGGCTAGAAGTCTTAGATTAAGTGCTGGCAGGGTTGGCTGTGAAGGAAGAACGTATTCTAGGTCTTTCTCCTTAACATATAGATGGCCTCCTCCTTCCTGTCTTCACATCATCTTCCTTCTGCATATGTCTCTGTGGACAAATTTCCCTTTTTAAAAGGATGCCAGTCATATCGGACATGGGTCCACCCTTCCAACCTCACTTTAACTTGACTATCTCTATAAAGACACTCTCTCCAGATATAGTGACATTCTGAGGTACTGAGGGTTAGGACTTCAACATATGAATTTGGCAGGGAACATAATTCAACCCATGGTACTTTCCAATCTCCCACTTTCCATTCTAGTCTTTGTTCTCCAGAAGTAACTACTACCCTGACTTCAGTGATTATTATTCCTCTCCTCTTCCTTACTATTTTACCAAATTTTTAAGTATGGCAAAAAATATTATTTGTGCTCAAAAGATAATTTACTTTTATAAACATTATATAATTATTCTTACCTAACTTTTTATGTCAGTATTATCCTTCCTGAGATTTGACCATGTTGATGTGAAAGCTGTAATTTATTCATTTGCTTTGTAAGAAACTATGTCAACACATTAGTCATTTTATATTTGATGGGTATTTGGGTTGAAATCACTTTTATTGTTGCACAGTATTCCCAAACACAAAAATGTTCTTTTTGTATTTCTTGGTATACAGGGACAAGAAGTACTCCAGAATATGTACTTAAGAATGGATTTGCAGATTCAGAAATTATGTATGGGTCAGTGTTGGATCGGGGTAGCAGAACTACTATATTATGGGTAAGGAATTTATTACAAAAATTAATCTTACAAAATTATAGGAAGTGCTGGAGAAACAAAGGTATGGAAAGGATCAGAGAAAAGTAAAAAATATTTGATATGGTATGGTTGATAAAATTGAAGCTTGTGGGAAGCTAGGCATATGTAGTTGCTGGAGTGAATCCTGCAGGAGTCTGGAATAGAAGTCTATGGAAGTGTCCATGTATCTGAGTTCTTTCTGATTTTCCTCTTATGATTGATTCTAGTTTCAAAGTGAAAGGATGTTCAATGGAAAAAAGACAGTTTCTTCAATAAATGGTGTTGGGAAAATTGGACAGCCACATGCAGAAGAATGAAACTGGACCATTTCCTTACACCACACACAAAAAATAGACTCAAAATGGATGAAAGACCTAAATGTGAGACAGGAGTCCATCAAAATCCTAGAGGAGAACACAGGCAGCAACCTCTTTGACCTCAGCCACAGCAACTTCTTCCTAGAAACATTGCCTAAGGCAAGGGAAGCAAGGGCAAAAATGAACTATTGGGATAAAAATAAAGATAAAAAGCTCTTGCACAGCAAAGGAAACAGTCCACAAAACCAAAAGACAACCGACAGCATGGGAGAAGATATTTGCAAATGACATATCAGATAAAGGACTAGTATCCAAAATTTATAAAGAACTTATCAAACTCAACACCCAAAGAACAAATAATCCAATCAAGAAATGGGCAGAAGACATGAACAGACATTTTTCCAAAGAAGACATCCAAATGGCAAACAGACACATGAAAATGCTCAGCATCACGGAAATCCAAATCAAAACCTCAATGAGATACCACCTCACACCAGTCAGAATAGCTAAAATGAACAAGTCAAGAAACGACAGATGTTGGCAAGGATGCAGAGAAAGGGGAAGCCTCCTACACTGTTGGTGGGAATGCAAGCTGGTGCAGCCACTCTGGAAAACAGTATGGAGGTTCCTCAAAAAGTTGAAAATAGAGCTACCCTATGACCCAGCAATTGCACTACTGGGTATTTACCCTAAGATACAAATGTAGTGATCCAAAGGGGTATGTGACCCCAATGTTTATAGCAGCAATGTCCACAGTAGCCAAACTATGGAAAGAGCCTAGATGTCCATCAACAGATGAATGGATAAAGAAGATGTGGTATATATATATAGAATGGAATATTATGCAGCCATCAAAAAAAACAAAACGAAATCTTGCCATTTGCAACGATGTGGATGGAAGTAGAGGGTATTATGCTAAGCAGAATAAGTCAATCAGAGAAAGACATGTATCACATGATCTCACTGATATAATTCTTTTTTTTAAGATTTTTATTTTTTTTAAAAGATTTATTTATTTATTTGAGAGAGAGAGAATGAGAGATAGAGAGCACGAGAGGGAAGAGGGTCAGAAGGAGAAGCAGACTTCCTGCTGAGCAGGGAGCCCGATGTGGGACTCAATCCCGGGACTCCAGGATCATGACCTGAGCTGAAGGCAGTCACTTAACCAACTGAGCCACCCAGGCGCCCCCTCGCTGATATAATTCTTAATCTCAGGAAACAAACTGAGAGTTGCTGGAGTGGTGGGGGGTGGGACGGATGGGGTGACTGGGTGAGACATTGGGGAGGGTATGTGCTATGGCGAGTACTGTGAATTGTGTAAGACTGATGAATCACAGACCTGTACCTCTGACACAAATAATACATTATATGTTCAAAAAAAAAGAAGATAGTAGGAATGGAAAAATGAAGGGGGAGAATCGGAGGGGGAGACGGACCATGACAGACTATGGACTCTGAGAAACAAACTGAGGGTTCCAGAGGGGAGGGGGTTGGCAGGATGCGTTAGCCTGGTGATGGGTATTAAAGAGGGCATGTATTGAACGGAGCACTGGGTGTTATACGCAAACAATGAATCATGGAACACTGCATCAAAAACTAATGATGTAATGTATGGTGATTAACATAACATAATAAAATAAAATTAAAAAAAGTCTATGGAAGTGTGTTGAGTTTCCTTGGATATTGTCTCTGAGTCTGTAGCAATTCATCTAGCAAGCTGACAGAGAAGGTAAGCTTGGTTTGATGAGGGGTAAAACAGGAAGAAAAACAGGAACCCAGTATTCCCAATGAGTCTGCCCCTTACAGACTCTAACTAAACAACATGTAAATTTCTCATGTGGCAAACCCTAACATGAAATCATAAAGGAGAGAATTCTGAGATTCACATTTACAGATTACCTAAATTGAATTACATCAACTTTACTAGGTAATTAATTCCAAATAATTTTCCAGAGTTGTTCCAATTTTTACCCCACCAGCAATATATAAATTTCTCTTGCTCTGCATTCTTATTAGCCCTTGCTTTCTTAGGCTTTTATTTTGCATATCTAGTATGTATAAAATAGTATTTTATTCATATTATAATTTGCATTTCCCTTCCCTGCTCTTCAAAGGGATTGAACAACTTCCAAATATTTACTGTGCATTTGTATTTCCTCCTCTGTGAAGTGCCTGTTTAATGACATTGGCCCATTTTTTTTCCTATATAGTCGATTTTTTTCTATAAATTTGAGTTATTTTTATATTCAAACAAAGTATGTATTACAAACATCATTTCTAATTTTCTTCATGGTAATATAGTCATATTTATCTCTTATTTTTCTTATTTGTGTTTTCTATGACTCTAATTTCTTTAGTTATTCTGATACTTAAAAGACTTGTTATAACAAAAATTTAGAGATTATTTTTTTTTCTCAAGTAACAATAAAAAACTTTCTCTCCCACTTTGAGCTCGCTTTATGCTTGAGAAGGTTGTACTAGAAAATGGTGATGATGTCTGGCTTTTCTATGTTCTCTTCTTGCTTTTCTTTACCTACTGCAAGTCAATTAATTAGCCGTGGCTTCCAGTATTTGAATACTTTGAATTTGAAGCAAACTAGAAATAATTAAGGATCAACCACTTTACTTGCCAGATCTTATCCTGCTTTTAACGCTGGGCTTTCTGGAGTTTGTGACTATTCAGTACTCTCTAGGTGGTGTTTTTCTGGCCTTGGACTGTCCTTCCCAAGATGCAGGTGATGTTTTATTATTACTTTTTTCATCTGGCTCCTTTGATTTTTTCTCTGGATCCTTGGGCATCTGGAAATATAATCTTTTCTGTCGATGTCATATCATTCCCACATCCCTGCCTTGAACAGGACTTAAGAGGGTTGCAGTCAATTTAATCAATGCCCACTCTAACTCATTAATAAGATTCATGCATTTGTTGCCCCACTGTTGGTGGAAATAAAGCTCAGTCCTATTTCCATCCCATTTCTCCCCCTTTCATGCCTCAGACTGATATATTTATCCTTTCAACTTTAGGTTACTCAAAAGCAGTTGTCAAACAGTATTCCCATGGGACATCCAATCCAAACACCAGGACATTCACAGAAAACCCTTTATCAAGCTTCCTTTAAAACCTCTCTTACCACAGGTCTGGCAGAGGAGGGTAAATAGGCACCAACACTTGCCATAGTAATCCCCTCTCCCAACTTGTTCAGACTCAACCCATTTACACTTCTGATTAGATATGGGGCCTACAGGTCTGAAAACCAATTTAAGAAACTTTCTTTTTTGCAAATGCTCACTTTGGAATTTAGGAGGTAATGTCACAAATTGGTTTCTTCCTGGTCTTTTGCATCCTCAATCTAATCTGAGACAGAAAATGTCCTATATTAACCTCCCACTATGTTATTTATTAAGAATAAAAAGCGCCTCACATCTGATAGATAAAGAGAAGACTTAGATTAGTAATTATAATTTCATAGAAAAAAATAACAATTATATGTGGTGGCTAGATGATTCAAGATCATCAACTCTCAGTTTTAAAAGTTCCTAAAAGATACTTAATTTCAACTTCCACCATGTGGATGCTTCAATATCATTTTCAAAAGACTTGTCAAGGTGGTGACTTATAAAGGACTGAGTTTTTCTCTCAGTGTTTGAAAAACTTTCTGGAAGAAGAGAGTGAATGATTTTTTTCTTCTCCTTTCATTGGATCCTACTGAAATCTCTCCCAACTATTCCACCCCATTTTAAAAAGTCAAACATGGAAAAGCTCAGTTTCTAAGCCTAAAATGTATTTTCTCTTTGCAAACTTATCCAGAAGCTAAACTCCCAACTAAGTTACTTTTCATGTCTGAATCTTTGCTTCAAGTTAGGTTTGGGTCAAAAGTTTGTCTTAAGAAATTGGTGGTTGCATATACAAGCATTATATTAAAGAGATAGAACGGTATAGGAGAGAACTTATATCAGAATTAGATTTTAGTCTTGGCTGGGTCAATTATGCAGAAATTTGGGGCAAGTTTTATACCTTGTCAATATGGTTATTCTCTATGGGACTTGCCTACCCCCAGATCCATTCACCACTAGTCTTTGCTATGCTCTAAATCTCCTATACACTGCATTCCCTGGGCTCCATGGTGATTAGCCTTTTTTTTTTTTTTAAGCTTGATCCAGTGGTATACTGGAGCCAACTCAAACCAGCTTGCAAGAGCCAATTGTGTACTTCTCTTTCCATGTCCAGTTCAATGACATCACATTGGTATATTGAAATCAGCCATGGTGGGAGTCATTACACCATAAGCATTGGCAAATTCTAAAATCAAAGTTTTATTTTTGTTCTGAAAGCCATTTTTTAAACATTTAATTTATCAGTCTACCCCTGGTTTAGTCAATGGGAAGTATGGACAGATCAGAATGCAGGAAAAAATATTGAGGTACTTCACTCCTTCCCCCTCCTTGCTCAAGAGCTCCATTTTGGAAAGCATCCCCTTCTTTCTCCTTCACAATTCCTATCAAGCAGGCCCACCTTCCAGAATCCCCTCTCACAAAGGATATGGTAACATTATCTTATCTCCTCCTTTTCAACCCCAGGGGTTTTCTCTGTTGCTTGTCTCTGGTTATCTCTGCACCCTTTATAGGGTCCCATAACATTGCTCTTTAAGTAGTTCCTTCATTAAATTTCATTTGAACTAGCTGGTATCCATTCTGTTTCCAAGATCATAAATGATGCATCAATCATGACAGTTTTTCTGAAATGACCCAAATGCAGTCTCAGAATTTTGCTAAATATAGTACCTCCCTGCAGGTCCTACCTTGTATTAAATTTGGCATGTAAGATGAGGTTTCTTTAGAATCCAAATCTTGGAATGATGGCAGTCAGCCTGATCATTAAAAACAAAGTGGCTTTTTTAAAGTTAGTTAAGAATTTTCTTATTTTCACATTGACTAATTGAAAGTTAAAAAGCCAAATATTTAGCTTTGGGCTGCTGGTGCTCTTCCTAGCCCAAACACATGTAACATTGCTTTTTCTTTTTTTCAAATCACAATGGTTTTCACTTTACTTGAGAATCTAAGAAACTTCATAGTCATTACTCTTCTTAATGTGCTGCCAAATAGTTTGCCTACTGACATTATTTCACTAGGGGCAGGAAAATAAGTGGCTTATTTTTACTTTTAAAAAATGTAACTCTGGTGAGGAACATGTAAGGAATGTTAATGTTTGCTCTCCCTTCTATAACCAATTAGTCATTAAAAATGACTTTGGCCAAATAAAATGCAAGATCTAACCTGATTTTCCTCCTCCCCTTTACTCATTTTTATCAAGGCAGAGTTTTAGATAGTGGAAATGGCATCCTTAAGCAAATTTCCTTTTTAAAGTTCGGTTAACTTGGCAGATATTAAACTGTACATATTTTATTTCTGAAATTTATAAAAGAAGTAGTATTTTCTTTACCCAAAGACCATATGTCAAGGAAAAATATTTTATACATGATTCTCTCAAGGAAACTTGTTTTCTTTACATTTTTACTACCAGATTTATTTGATAGATTCTCAGATCAACATACTTCTGTTTGACATGCTATCTTTAGAAATAGCTCTCTGTCCCATTATCTTCATAACAAGTAAACACTGTCTGAAATCATAGTAATAATTATTTCTACAGATGGTGATGGAAAAGTTCCCTTTTTCTCACCCAAGGTGTCATGGTCATCTACAGAATAATACCCTCTTAGTTCCTTCTTTTTTATGCTTAGCCCCATTAAAACAGTTAAATGGAAACTGACTCTATGGTATTCAAAGTCAGGGCCAAAGTTAATTGTAACATTGACTCTAGTATGTGCTTTGCAAATGCATATCAATGTTCATAAGAAGAATGCTGTCTGTTGTCATTGTTAAGGGTAAATATTGTAAACTAAAGACTCTACATCATTTATACTTACTTAAACTCTCCATCTTCAAAAATATAAAAGCAGCTATTTTATCTCCTACACATTCAATTAACTACTCCTGTATTCATGGGCATAAAGAGTTTCCAATTTAATAAATATACACCTATGAGTCCATTTGGCCCTCTTAGATATTCAACATAACACATTTGGGAATTTTGAAATATATATCCAAATACTTATGTTAATATTTAAAAATATATAGTTAAATTAATATTCTACATATTCATATTGTATTGTATTTTATACTATTCATTAAATTAATATTTTTAAAATGTTAATTTGGGTTAGTTAGGTCCATTTTAAGGAATACTATAGCCAGCCAGTTTGTATGCCAAAGCCTAATTAGAATTACAAACAGGTTTCCTATTCAGGAACTACTGGATCCCAAAGAAAGTCATTCAGGAAGCATTAATGGCCTTAAAGCTACAATATACCTTGTTCTTTTTCTTTTCTTTTTTCTTTTTCTGAACATTCCACATGTTTACCCATCCATAATTTTATGAATGTTATTTAACTTTTGGAACTTTCTTCCCCTCTCACAGCATTTTATTTTCTATGCACCCTAAAAAATCTATCTTTAACTTTCTTTAATCCTTCAGAATGAGTTTATTCATTTGAGTTCTTATGATGCTGTGACAACAGTACTATTATAATAAGATACAATGTGATTTTTCACATATATTTCCATAAATAAATCTAGTATCTCTAGAGGATAGTGTCTTATGATATTCTTCTTGGCCTTTCTGAAAGCTAATCAATGCTAGGATATAGTTTGTGCTCAGTGAATGTTAGTTTAATAATTTATTGAATGCATGAACTACTTTTTTCCAGTTATTGGAATTTATGTTGATAATCTTCCCTCAAGAAAACAAGCAATGATTTCTCTTTAAATATTGCAAATTGAAGGATCATGGGCATTTAACCCAATGGGGCCCAAGAAAAATAATTCTCTGAACTTGCAGAGCATATAGATTAATGAGTGTTAAGTCTTAACAGGTCAATGTATTTTCTCTGCAAATTTAATTTTAGTACATTATTAATTAGATCCCAAACTCATTATAAAATTTTTCACAGGGATTCAGAAACACAGGACTTCAGAAAGAATATACGAATGTGTAGTTCATCTAAAATGTGTTTCTCTGAATAGAAAAGTTAGAAAAAAGGTAATTAAGTATTAGACCCTCACAAAATATTGGCATAATAGTGTTTTTGTTATAGTATCTCTTTTATAAAAGGTAGAACCTATAGCTTTCTTAATATTATAATTCTTATCTAAAACAATTTTTATCACTCTTTTAAAATGATCATAGATATAGGGTCATTAGCTTTGATTTCCTGAACCTTTAAATTCAAGGCATCAGCTATGTTTGACTGATAAAGACTGCAGGAAAACCTAACATCACTGGTCAAGTTAGTAAAGTAGCAATTCGGAAAGGTTTCAGATGAAACAAGTACAAACTTTGTAAGTTAAATTGTTTTGTAAGCAACACATCTTTCCTAAAACTGAAAAAAAAAAATCCTTAAATGTAAATAGGAAACTTTACATTTAGTTGCTGTACCTAACTGCATTCAGTTGGGATGAAGCAGATTTAGGTAGGCCAATGATTATGATTAACCAAACCAAAGCAAAGCAAACCTAGAAAAGCTGAAAAAAGGCATCAAAGAGGTGGGAAGCAATTAGATTAGACTAAATTCTAGAGATGGAAAAAACTTTTAAGAGGTGAGCTGAAAATTGCCAAACATTTTCTTTTTGGGGCCATTTTTCATTTTTAGTGCTGATTAAGAGCTGTTAATCAGTGTTGACAGTAGAAGGTTGCAATGGGGAAACAATCCAGCAGTGCTTTGAATGTGCTTTATGTGCAAGGTTGGAGTAATGAAAGTAGAGAACTGAGGGATTTCAGATATGGACAATCTCCCATGACATTTGCTGAATTTTGAGCTATGAGGTTGGCTAAAGAACTAGACAAAAGTTTTTAGAAGTGGTCTGTCATATACAGTAGCCATTAGTCACATGTGGCTGGTTAGCATTTGAAATGTGGCTAATCTAGGGGTGCTTGGGTGGCTCAGTTGTTAAGCATGTGCCTTCAGCTCAGGTCATGATCCCAGGGTCCTTGGATGGGGTTCCCTGCTCCACAGGGAGCCTGCTTCTCCGTCTCCCACTCCCCCAGCTTGTGTTCCCTCTCTTGCTGTGTCTCTCTCTGTCAAATAAATAAATAAAATCTTAAAAAAAAAAAGAAATGTGGCTCTTCTAAATTGAGATATACTATGAGTAAAATCCACACTAGATTTTCAAAGACTTAGTACAAAGAAAAAAAAAGGTAAAATATCTCAATAGTTTTTTTTATATATTATATGTTGAAATGGTAGTATTTTGCATTTGTTGAATTGCATAAAATATATTATTAAAATTATATGTTTGTTAGTTTTTCACTTTTTAAAATGTGGATGATAGAAAATTTCAAATTTAAATATGGTTCACATTATGTTTCTATTGTTCAGTGCTCATCTAGAAGGCAGACTGAAATATTCAACCATCTCATGGTGCTTAGGAACTAAAGACACAAAAGGCAACAGAACCAAAACAGAACAGGCAAGAGTTGAAACCCCTTGTTGGAGTGGCAAGTGGAATTGATATATACAGTCACATATATTTACAGTTACTGATTCTAGGTATACCTTGACTTGGAGAATCTAGAATTGGACCAGCTAGAAGACATTGCTGGAAGACAAAAAAAAAAAAAGTGTTTTTTTATTTGTGTGTGTGTGTGTGTGTGTGTGTGTGTGTGTGTGTGTGTGTTTTGCCCCAGCACAGACTGAGTTTACAGAAGACTTGAATGGCATTAAACACATAGTAATTTCCCTTTCAGTAGATTTTTAGGTTTGGGATAGGAGGCTAAGTTGTGGAGCTAAAAAGAATATGTTAGCAGAAACTGAGTTCTACTATTATGTGCATGGTTGGAGTAATTTTAGGGCTGAGGAAGCAACAATCCACCAGGCTTTCAGTGAAAGATGTTGTGGGTTACACCTTAAAAACGTAGTCTGAAAATTAACTAAAACTGCAATCCATTCTTGACCCAATTAGTCCCTTATGAGATTGATGTAACTAATAACCCACACTCTCTGCCTAATAGAGTGTTGAACTCTCTCTGGTAAAAAATAAACACCATTTGTTGACGATCTCTTCAGACAATATTTATGCCATCAACCAAAAAAAAAAAAATAGATGGAGACGTATGGATTATCCAAAAAATAGGAGTAGACATGGCTAAAAATAACCAAAATTTAGGACGTTTATTAAAATGGATGAAAGATAAGCAAAAATAGATGAGAATGGGAATAGTACCAGAGAAGCCATAGAAAATCCATACAAAAAATTAAATTGACAAAAAATATAGAAAATTACAGTATGTAAAATTAAGAACTTGGTGGATAGTATTAATAAGAAACTAGACTACATACAAGATAGTCTAAACATAATGTTTAACTATAATATCCAGATAGAAGCATAGAAAGATAATAGCATATGAAAAAGAGATAAACTTAAGAGAGTTACATGCTCAAAAGTGTTAACATACATGCTATTGGAACCCTAAAAGGGGAAGACTCAATGAGGTAGAAGCAATGTTCAAAGAAATGATATCTCAGAATTTTCTAAAATTAATTAAAAACATTAATGCTGAGGCACTTGGGTGGCTCAGTCGGTTAAGTGTCTGTCTTCAGGTCAGGACATGGTCCCGGAGTCCAGGGATGGAGCCCCATATGGGGCTCCCTGCTCAGGGGGGAGCCTGCTTTGTCCTCTTCCTTTGCCCCTTCCCCCACCTGCTCATGCCTCCTCTCTCACTCTCTCTTGCTTTCTCAAATAAATAAATAAAATCTTAAAAAAAAACCCCAAACAAAACATCAATACTGACTCAAGATATTTAGCAAATGTGAAGGAGGAAAAGACCACTTAAGTAAAACTGCTGCAGTCCCAAGATGAATATAAACATTGTAAAAGCAGCAAGAGAAAAAGACAATTTCATTGTAGCAACAATAACATTTATAGTTGACTTCTCAATAAAGATAATGTAAGCCAGAAGATAACAGAATGACATGTTTAAACTCTGAAAGAAAATACTGCCAATCTAAAATTTTATATCCAGAAATATATACTTTAAAAGTTAAGGTGCAGCAAAGATGTTTTCAAACAATAACAACAAAAAAAGCTGAGAGGGATTTCCAACAAGGCTGTCCTAAAAAAAAATAAATAAATAAATTAAAGTGAGTTCTTCCAGCAGAAGGAAAATGATCCCAAATGAAAACATAAAATACATGAGACAATGAAGTAGGCAGAATAAATGTAGGAGTAAGTAAAAATGAATACCAAATGTTTAAATCAATAATGATGATGATGATGATGATGATGATGCTCTTTGGGGATTGAAACATATATGGCAATAATGAATAGCAAAATGAGAATGTGGAATTAAAGTGTTCCCTGATTCTAGTATTTTCAGAGAACATATTACAGTTTAATAAGTTGAGTATATGTTCATTCTTTATGATAAGAAGTAATATAATAAAAAATTATGGCCAAAAAGGCAATAGAAAGAATTATTTAAGTATCAAAAATATTTGAGTCTTCAATAGTGGGCAAAAAAGGAGAAGAGAAAAGGAATATAGAGTCAAATTAAAAACAGTGACTTCTAGTTTCTGGCTCTGCAAGTAAGGAGCTTAGAAGTCACCATTCCGTCTTAATGAGTAAAAACACAGGCAGACTGAAAACTCAACAACTCTTCTTGGATTCATAAAAAAGGAGAGGACACACAGCAAACTGCTACCCCCAAAATTGGAAAGACAGGTGAATACAAGGAAGAACAGCTTGCCAGAGCACAGACTAACAAGAAGAAACTACTCTGGGAACTGGTGCCTAGTAGGAACTGAAATAAACTATAATTGAACAGCTAGAGAATCAGTGTGGACAACTCTGAGAGTTAAAAAATTCCAGGGATCACAGTCATAAAGGGCCCAAATATTTAAAAATTTATATCTGAGAATTCAACCAGATTCCCACAGTAAATATCTCAAAAAAAAAACTCCTTTATCCTCTAGCCTGGCTAGGGGAAAAGGAATCATTTGAAAATATGCCGGAAATGCCCCATTCTTCTTAACAAGTCCTGCCCTCAGGGGAAATTTAGTTAACCACAGCCTACCTGATTTGAGGGAAGGAAAATACTCAACTCCAGCTCACTCCAGCCAATCTGTCCTGCCTAACTAGGGAAAAACAACTGAGAAATTCTCATGAAGTTTATAGAGGCACAGTTTTATTAAAAGACTGAGACTTAGTCATAGGATTAGGGAACACTTCTCCCCTCACACTTCATCACCACATTACTAAGGTATATTTATAGCAGTTCCTTTTAATTAGTATATCATGTCTAGCTATCATGAAAAAAATCACAAGGCATACAAAATACAGCATAGTTTGAAGAGACAGAGAAAGCATCAGAACATAGATGGCAGAGATGTGGGAATAATTGGACCAGAATTTTAAAACAACTATAATTAATATAATGATAGCTCTAATGGATAAAGTAGACAACAAGCAAAAAGAAATGAACAATGTAAGCACAGAGATAAAA
Source organism: Eumetopias jubatus (assembly GCF_037043125.1). Taxonomy (NCBI): domain Eukaryota; kingdom Metazoa; phylum Chordata; class Mammalia; order Carnivora; family Otariidae; genus Eumetopias; species Eumetopias jubatus. Next base: position 78,179,350 of record NW_028274819.1, read on the forward strand.
ATCCTAAGAAAGAAACAAAAGGAAATGTTAAGATTAAAAAAATAAAATACTGTAACAGAAATAAAGAATGACTTTAATGGGCTTCTTAGTAGACTGGACATAGCTGAGGAAAGAATCTCTGAGCTAGAGAATACATCAATAGACTTCTCTAAAACCAAAAGGCAAAGAGCAAAAACTGAAACAGAACAGAGTTTCCAAGGACTGGGGGACAACTACAAGATGTATACCATACATGTAGTGGGAATACTAGAAAGGGAGAAAAAACAGAGAGAGAAACATGTTCAAGATGGCAATGTAGGAAGACTCTGAACTCACCATGTCCATGGAATACACCAAATTATACCTATTAATAGAACAAGTTCTCCTGAAGAGCTGAGCGCTAACTGATTAGGTACTGAACAAACAAAGACTTAGAGAATGGCAAGAGAACAGCAAGAGAAATGGAAACATGCTGCAGTTTAACAGAGTAACTAAAATATATAGTCACAGCTTCAGCCAGTCAGCAAAAGTCATCAGGCACACAGTCTGCTTAGGGGTCAACATATATAAGACCACTCCTTTAAGTTTAGGAGAAGTAGCCATTTTGCCTAATCTGTAGAAACAAAGACAGAAAGTCAAACAAAATGGGAAGACACAGGAATATGCTCCAAAAGAAAGAACAAGGGGGGAAAAAAAAAAAACTCAGTAAAAGAATTAAATAAAATAGAGATATGCAATATGATTTAAAAAAATTTAAATAATCACAAAGATACCCACTGGGCTGGAGAAAAGAATGGAAGAACTCAGTGAGACTTTCAATAAAGAGATAGAAAATATTAGAACCAATTAGAGTTGAAGAATACAATAACTGAAATAAAAAACACACTAGAGGGAATCAATAGTAGATTAGAAGATGAAGAAGACCATATCAATGATCTGGAAGAGAGGATAATGGAAAGCACACAGCTAAACAGCAAAGAGAGAAAATAATTTTTAAAAATGAGGATATTGGGGCGCCTGGGTTGCTTACTTGTTGAGTGTCTGACTCTTGGTTTCAGCTCAGTGATCTTGGGGTTGTGAGTTGGAGTCCTGCGTCAGGCTCTATACTCAGCTTGGAGTCTGCTTGAGATTCTCTCCCTCTCCTTCTGCCCCTCCCCCCACTTGCATACTATTTCTCTTTCTTTAAAATAAATAAAATCTTTTAAAAAATGAGGAGAGATTAAGAGATCTCTTGTACAATATCAAGCAAACAACATTCATTTTATAAGGGTCACAGAAGAAGATAGAAAGAAAGGTATAGAAAAATTATTTGAAGAAATAATATCTGAAAACTTCCCTAACCTAAGGAGGGAAATAGACATTCAAGTCTAAGAAGCACAGAGAATTCCAAATAAGATGAACTAAGAAGATCTGTACCGTAGCACACAATAGTAAAAAAGACAAAGATTAAAGATAAAAAGAGAATCCTGAAAGAAGCAAGAGAGAAACCAAAAGTTACCTACAAGGGAGAACCTATAGGATTATAAGCAGATTTTTCAACAGAAAGTTTGACGCCAGAAGAAAGTGGCATTATATATTCAAAAAAATGAAAGGAAAAAACCTGTAATGAAGAATACGCAAACTGGGAAGATTGTCATTCAGGTTTGAAGGGGCGATAAAGAGATTTCCAAACAAACAAAAGATAAATGAGTTTATCACCACTAAACTAGCCTTACAAAAATGTTAAAGGGACTTATTTAAGTGGAAAATAAATGGTCATAATTAGACATAAGAAAATATGAATAAAAAGATGTAAGATATGACAAAATATACACACAATGTGGAGAAGGCAGTAAAAAGGGAAGGAAAGGGGAAATAGAAAAAGAAACAAAAAATCTTTCTCTCTCTCTCTCTCTGTTTTTTCTAGAATGTGTTTGAATTTAAATTATTCAACCACAATTGATGGTGTTGAGCCATCAAATTAATATGGACTTCTATTAGGATGTTATATATGAACCTCATGGTGGCAACAAACCCTAAACCTATGATAAATACACAGAAAATAAAGAGAAAGAAAGCCAAAAGAACACTATAGATACTCATCAACCATGAAAAAAGAACAAGAGAGGAAGAAAGGAATAAAGAAGAACTACAAAAACAACCAAAAAAATTTTTTTAAAAATAGTAATAAGTCCATACCTATTAGTAATTACAATAAATGCAAATCGTCTAAATGCTCCAATCAAAAGACGTAGAGTGGCAGAATGGATTGGAAAAAAACCCCATCTATATACTACCTATAAGAGATTTGCCTCAGACCAAAAGATGCATATAGACTGAAAGTGAAGGGATGGAAAAACATTTACCATGGAAATGGAAGAAGAAAAAAAAGAAGGCTAGGGCAGTAATATTTAGACAAAATCAAAATAGACTTTAAAGCAAAGACTGTAACAAGAGATAAAGAAGGGCATTATGTAATGACAAAGAGATAAATTCCCCAAGAAATTATAGCAATTGTGAATATCTACACACCCAACACTGGAACACCTAAATACATAAAGCAAATATTAATTGCACAAGAAAAAAAATTGATGGTAATACAATCATAGTAGGGGGCTTCTTAAAGTGTTAACTTGTTAAGTGTTAACTCCACCTACATCAATAGATAGATCATCCAGATAAGAAGAAAACAATGTCTCTGAATGATACATTGGACCAGATAGACATAACAGACAAATTCAGAACATTCCATCCAAAAACAACAGAATACACATTCTTTTCAAGTGCACATGAAACATTTTCCAGAATACAAGCCTTGATAAATGTAAGACTGGCAGTTGGACAGCAGAGTTCACTATATCTGCTGTCTTATGTTTCAGTGCCAGTGGCAACCAAACATCCTCAAAAAGGAAAATCTCTTATTTATTATAATATTGTACACTCATTATTTTGCTAAAAATTCCTGCCTTAAAAAATTACTCAATTTTATTATTTATTAAAATAGACCTAATTGTTTATTCTATAAAAAGTTATAAGCACAGATAGGCCAAAAGGAAAAGGAATGAAAAACCACTGAATCTTTAGTTGAACAAACTTAGAGATATTGTAGGACTAATTTATTGAGCAGTCTAAACTGAGTGAAGTAGAAAAAAATTGTTTTTCTCCAGCCCTTGCCTTTAACTATGCTATATGGAATATCCCTTTTCAGTCTTTAGTGATAATTTTGGGCAGGTCTCACTGCTTTCTAGTGAAATCCAGCCCAGGCTAATCAATTTGTAGGCCTCCATCTCTTAACTAGTTTAATGTTTTTCTTGTCCTGTCAGCTTGTGCTTGGATTTTGACACAAGGGACCTAAGACAGAGGGTAGATCTAATCTTTCACTATTTGTAACTACCTCACTTTCCTGCATTTTTTGGATCCCATTTTTCCTCTAGAATGGTATGGACTAGGAGGAGGCATGGGGTAATATATGAAATCTACTCTTTCCATCACATTTCACTTTTGCTTTTGCTATTTTCTATGTGTTTAGACATCTAGATGTTGGCTCCCCCATGAGGTTGTTAAGCCAATATTTGAGGAGCTTTCCTACTTCCGAGTTGCCTGATTTGAGAGGTACATGCTATCGACTTTCCCCAAACCTCCTCTGTTGCTATAGTTTACTCTTTCTAACTTCTGGGCTCCTTTGGCCCCATAAACCCTCTTGGGTCCCATAATGGCAAGAGCCAGGGTACCTTTCCATTTGCTCTAGGGAACTAAAACACCCTTGCTAAATCAGAGTGATGAATGCCTTGTTGTTGTCTCTTTCCTTACCTGCCATCTCCAGATTTCTTTTTTTTACACAAATATGCTTGGAAACATCAATGCTGTCCAGGCAAAGACCAGGGTCACAGCTGTAATTGAACATGTTTGGTCTATTGTCCATGGCAGCAAGAAAGAATGTACACCAAGGAGAACTGTAGGAGTCTAGGTAAGAATGAGTTATAAACGGTTTATTGTAATTGGGGCTGTGGTAGGTGATTTTGTGGAAGATTTAAGAAAGGGCTTTGCTCTTCATTATAAGTTGTCGGCAAACAGAGGTAATTCTAAGATTGGGTATCTTGATAAGTCTTATTGAGAAGGAGGGGAGATCCCTCATATGTCCCTCATATTACCTAAGGTAGGGGGGATGTCTGGTCATTTTTGTGGCTTGGACAATGTTCATGTTTTCTTTGTATTCAGATGTGACTATGAAGTAGTCTTACTGTTCCCTTGATCCATCACCAATACAGAGTAGCCTTGTGTGATACTGACATTCTGTGATATTATTTAAGTTCAACAGATAACACTAAGGCCTAGTTGAAAGTGTCAGGCCAACTTCTAGCAGTACCACAACCTAATTGATCTGCCAGATGAGGTGCCTGCTTGCTGCTTTTCTCTTTTTCAGAGTACAGATCAGCAAATTCAAAGTCAAAAGCAGACTTCAACGTGGCAATAACCTGCCAGTCACTCTTCTTGGCAGGACTCTGTGTTCTCTATGAATAATCTCTTGGGGCCCTCCTCACTTAGCTTATTAGGAGGTTGTGGTGATTCTCAAATTTCTTTTTATTTATATAGACAAGTAGGAGCAGTAAGGTGATGGTACAGGCCACATTCTTCAGCCTCATCACAAGTACTATAGAGCTTCAGACACTGACCTTTATCTGGCTGCTTTCTTTGAAAAAACAGTTAAATAATATTGCTATCGCAGTCTTGAGATATTCCTTCCAATTGACATAATTCTAATAGGAAAAGACCCATTCAGCTTTCTTTTAAACATACACATGCATTCATACATATATATTTTAACAAAACAGTTTATGCCAAAAATATAATCTGTTTTAATCAGCAACATATTATGGACATCTTTCTATCTACAGAGAAAAAGGAAAACATTATCCTCACATATTTGAGGAATAAATTTCTCAATTTAAGTCCTTATGAAAGGATAAAGGCCTTTGAATCCACACTATTTAACCACTAGCGCTATTTTATTTTATCTCACAATAAAATGTTTGGAAAATATGTAAAACTCTTGATATAAGTTGATCCTGCCCAAGTTGTACTTTTTCTATATTTTCAATCAGTTGTATCACCAAAAGCAATATTCCTGGCTTACAATGTTATAGCTTCCTGAAGAAATGGTTTTGTAGAATTAAAGTCCAGTATTAAGGAATTGGCTTTTATAGATAGTCAAAAGGGAAAACTGTTGTTGAATGGAATTCAACAGAAAGAATGATACTAAATGGATTTCTGACTTCCAGATTTAAAACCCAATGGTCTATTTGACAGCTCTATTTGAATTTCTAATACACATCTCAAATACACTATGTTCAAAACTGAACTTTTATTATTATCCTATCTTCTCTATGTCAATAAATGGCAATTTCTATCTTTCAACTACTCAGGCCAAAGCCCAGGGATTTTTTGTGACTCCTTATCTTTTTCTCATACTTCACATAAAATCAGCAAATTCTGTTGATCCTTCTTTAAAACTATATTCAAAATCAGACCACTGTTACCATCCTGCTGTAGTCCACTCTCTTGACCACATTAATTGCCGGAACCATCTAAATGGTTGGTCTCACTATTTTGCTACTGTTCTCCACTCAGCAGCCAGAGTGATCATGTTAAAATATAAGCAGATATTACTAATCTGTCCCAAACCCTTAGCTTTTATTAGAGTAAAAGACCAAATGTTTACAACGTCCTTCAGTACCCTCCCCTTTACTCTCTAAAGGCAGCTCCTCTAATTCTTCCTCTACCCACTCAACACCAACTTCTTCACTGTTCATTGCACAAGCAAGGAATAATCCTACCCAGATCTTTGTGTTTGTTGCTTCCTGTTCTTAGAACGTTTTCCATCCACAGAGCTGCATGACTTGTCTAAATTTCTTCAGGTATTTACTCAAATGTCACCTTTTCAATGAAGCTTTCCCTGGTCATCCTACTTAATATTGTACTTTTTTCTCTCCACAGTCTATACTTCTTTTGTGTTGTTAATTTCTTTTGTTTTCTCACCATCTAACATATTTTATTTACTTACACTTAACTTTTGGTCCAGCCAAAAGAATATAAGTTCTATGAGGGCAAGGGTTTGTTTATTTTGTCACTCACTCATTCCTAAGCCTAGCAAAATGCCTGGCACACTTCATATTGTCAATGATTAGTTGAATGAGTTTATGAATACATGAAAGATTCTCTTTTAGCAATCTGCAATTTTCTTTATCTCTGATGTTCTTCCCATTTGTTTTCGTAGAGATTGTGTTTCTTTTCCTACTTCTAAAATAATCAGGATAATTCATTTTTGGCATTAGTCCATGACATACTACCTTTAATTGTCAGATTTTTAAAAACAAAACCAGATATGAGATGCTATGTTTATAATCTTTGAATTTAATTAGGAAATATATAAAATGATGTATGATTTTTTGGTCAGTTTTTACATGTATAATAATTTCTATGAAAAATTTACACAATTTTTCCATTTTATTTTGTTTAGTCTAGATAGGGAATTTAATAGAATAATAATAATTTCCTTGATCAGCAGTTCTTGATTTGTTCTTGGAATGAATGTTTGTGTTTTCTGAATAATAAATTCCTGACTCTTTATAATTTTTTTATTTCTCTAATTATTTTTTAAAGCTTGATTATAAATATAGGCTTCTGTACAGACTCTGAAAATACTATCTAAATATTTCCCAGAAACTGAGTAATAAGGATGATTTCACTTGATTACACCAACATGCTTAACTATCTGTGCTTTGAATCTTGTTTTATATTTTTATGCTGCATTGAAGTTAACTGATTTTCAAGAATTATCTTAAATTATGAATAATTCTTAAAATGTCTTTAAATATTTTTAAATCACATTTTTCTTTTCTCAGTGAATTCTGTGTAATACTCACTTTTACATTATAATACCCTTCTGTAACACAAATTCCTCACAGAAATGCCAAAGTCTAAATAGAAAAGTATGGGTCTATACTGAAATTCCCATTAAATAAATTCTTCCCAGATTCAAAACACGAAATATTGAAGTTGTTGGCTGGTGGGGATCCTCTCATATTCCTCTACTTTTGGTACATACATCCTCAAGGTATGGATGTTGCCTGCTAACATCTCAGACCTATACCATCTTCTGAGGATTACCCTTGGCTTATGAAACCATTTTGCCTGGAAAGACATGGGATATAATGGTCTGCTGCCTTGCCTCTGAGGTAGACAACCTTTGTTGCACAATTCACGCTCCTGCGATCTACCCAGCATCAATCTGACATTAGATTTCTCTTATAGTCACATCTTTGGCTTTTCCCATAGCTAAACTTGTTTTCCTTACTCCCTCATAAATAACTTGCAAAAAGTATCTCATTTCAGACTCTGCTTCTAGGGGACACAACCTAAGATAAATGTTGTAATATGTTTAAATGCCTTTTTTATTGTTGTTGTTAACTTCATCTTTCAGATACACTGAAATTCCTTTTATTTTTGGTTTACCATTTCCCCTATGTCTGAAACATTGAACACATTTACGACAAAACTGTATACTTTTGCACCGAAGGATAGTACTTAAAATGAAGTTTATGATCATTCTCTGATATCATATTTCATGCTACTAGATTCACTGAGACATTCTTAATCTAAATTGGAAATATATCTCATAGAGCCAGAAGTATTGTATCTAGATTATTTTCCATCTCAAAGTTTTCTGGTTACCTGTAATATATTATATATTCTCTTTAGAACTCTGTTTCTTGAACTACATAGTAAGGCTATTAATGCCAGTTCTACCTCATTTTTTATATTTGTTGTAAAGATTAAATGAGATAATGGATATGAAAACACTTTCAAATATGGAATAAATTACATAAAGAACATGACTATTTCAGTTCAAAGGAGAATGTATTTCTCTATGAATATAAATATTTTGTTTATTCAAACTGTAATGCCAAATATCACTCTGTCAGTAGTGTCACTTCTATTAATTGTTAAGCTTTAAGGAAGTAGTATAGTTCACTGTTTTAGAAACAAGTAGGTCACTAACATTTAAACAGCTATTATGTTTTGTATAATTGTAACTCAAATGACAGTGACAATGAGCTACTTTTGCTTAAATTGCTAGAGATGATTCCCTTCCAAGAGACCCCCAGCTACTTCTGAGAGTATTCCAGCTTATTACCTCAAGGGCTTTTAGGAACTAACCCTGGGATTTGTTGATGCAGAATTCTTCTCACACTGCTTTGCCTTGGCCATGATTGCTGCTGACCCACTGTGAGACTACCTACCTAGACACAGTGTCCCCTGCAGCAACCAATCGAGGCTCAGAGAATGGTCCTGGAATCCCCTGGAGATCTTCTTATTGTGTTACACACTACCCTCTGTGTGTGCAAAGTTGGTAACTTTTAAGGAGATCTCACTGAAGTGAGTGCAGGAAACACAAAAGCAAATTAAAATAATTAAAGTTTTGTACAGTCCTAGTTCCATGCTAAAATCTCTTGCTAGAGTGGTTCCCTGCTTCTTTCTGGACTTTTTTCTACCTGGCCTGCAGGGGGAGTCCCTTCAGGAATTACAAAACATGTCTTCAGTTTTGCATGTCTTTCTTTTCTAGGCAGGTACTGGGACTAGTCTTGTATGCCCAGTGTTCTTTCCACTTTTGATCAAGAAACTGATAATTTTTCTTATAGTATTCATTTCATGGTCTGAAAGATGTGGATAATTTTTTTAAAAAGATTTTACTTATTTATTTATTAGAGTGTGTGCGCACATGAATGGGGGAGGGGCAGAAGGGGGAGGGAGAAGGAGAATCTCTCCAGCAGACTCAGCACTGACATGCGGGGCTTGATTTCACAACCCTGAGATCCTGATCTGAGCTGAAACCAAGAATCAGATGCTCAACCAACTGATCCACCCAGGTGCCCCTGGATGATTTTGCTACAATTCTTTTGGCAAAACGGTAATTCACTCTTCCTCTGGGGACCTACTTTCCATTCCAAATTCAACTCAAGGGGTTTAACTAATGTGCTTATTCTTACCCTCAGCTCCAAGGAGAGGTCCTGATTAGCTTTAAGGGGCAAATTTATCTTAACTCCAGGCCAGGGCCTGGCCATGGTAGAGGATGGAATCTTTCAGGAGGATCACCTCAGAAGGTACTCAAAGGGCCCTATTGCTAGGACTCTCAGGCACATTGGAAGTATGGCATGGCCAGAGGAGCTGGAAACAAGGAGAGGACTGTTTTGTGGGAACTAGGACCACAGAAGAGATAAAGCCAATGCCTGATAAGTCACCTGAAGAGAGACAGGTACAAAATTTGGGGCCCAGTAAAGAAAGAAAATGTGAGCCCTTTGTTCAAAAAGCTGGAAAAGAATTGCTATTACAGATATATATTATAAAGTGTTTCCTTTTCTTCTGTGGTCTTTCTTGATTTATCATGGTTTTTCATTTGCCATTCTAAGTAAAGATAAAGTACTGTTATTAATGTGAGCTTTGCCACTTACTTTTATACTGTTTGATGCTATTTTTAAATGTACATATGAATATTTAACATGTATTTGGAATCACCAAAACTACATGCTTCATATTTTATGGCTTATAAATGCATAGGTATTTTGTTATCAGAACAGAGGAAACAGAAGATATGTTGGGACTTCTGCCAGATAGTGGCATAGTAAGATCCTGAACGCACCTCTTTCATGGAGACACCAAATCTACAGCTACATATGGATAATTTCTCTTTGAAAAAGATCTGAAAACTAGATGAACTTCTCTACAACAAAGGATAAAGAGACTATGTTGATGTGGGTAAGAGAGGCAGAGACATGGTCTCACTAAAAACCCCACCCCTTGAGCCCCAACACACAATAGGGATAGATCTCACCAGTCTGGTGCTTCTCCTAGAGGAGTGAGGGGTGAGTGCCCCTTTTCAGGCACCCCAACCCTGCACCAGAGAGATGAGTTCCCAAAATAAATGGCTTAGAAAACCAATAGAGCCATTATCCAAGGGACCCAGAGTGCTGTAGGAAACTTAGATTCCTACTTTAAATGGCTCATATGAGAGCTCACTTACCCCATGATCCAGCCAAAAGAAAGAAAAATAAAAGGAGTTTGAAAAGTGCCTAGACTATATGTGAAGGAAAGCAGAGGACAGTTGACACTCTTTCTAGATATGGAAGGACTGGCAGATACCAGTTTTGCACTTTCCATTCATCCTGTTAGCATAGGAGGACAAGCTCAGATGCCACATCCTTCTACTACCTTGCTAAGACAGCCAGGAATGAGTGATTGTGACAATATCCCATTGCCTTGTCGAAGTCAGAGACCATGGGTGGTTGTAGCACTGTTTCATTTCCTGCCTGGGGCTGGTAAGTGTGAGTAGTCATGGCATTCTCCCACTCCCAGCTGAAAATCAGCATACGTGCACAGATAAAGGCACGCTCCTGCTGTATTCATGAAGTCCATGAGCACATAGTCAAGAGATTTTTCCCACTGCCTTTCTGAATTCCATGAGCATGCCCTTCCCCCTACATTCTCCAACTGCTTTGCTGAAGCCAGTGGGTACGTGCATCCACACAGTGGACCTTCCTTGATTGCCTGGCTCTGGTGGCCAAGGGAGCTGGCATTCCTGAGCTCCATGAGAAGGTAACAGTTGGAAAGACAGTTCTTGACAGGCCATGAACTCCAAGGCACTGCACAGACAGTTGACTAAAACACAGCTTCAGTCTTCTTGGAAAAAAGGCCTGTTTATTTAGCCTCAGGTTCAGAGTGAGGGAAAACTTCAGGTTCCTCACATAAATAGAGGCTAGGAAGGCATTTCCAGGGAACATAAGCATGGAGACACCATCCTTGTGTACCACTTTGACCTCGCAGCAGCTCAATGAGAACTTCTAGAAAGGAGCGTATTGCCTAGAGCTCAATTTTTGCAACTGTCACCAAAAAGACAACTCCAGATCTCCTGATCTACATACTTTATACTCTCTTGGATTACGATTATGGTCACGCAGGACAGTATATATGTATATACTTTAAAAAGTGCTGCCTGAGGGTCTGACATCTGATCAGCTTGAAACTAGGTGGAACACCCTCAATAACAGAGACATATCAAGAATAAATTGGGCAGTTTAGATAATCACATTCAAGAGACAACCAAGAGTGAGGGCAAGATTGAACAAGTTTTGTCACCTACACAAAGCCACTACTTCAAAACGAAGAGGTAGCTGCTTCACCTAATACATAGAAACAGAGTGAATTAAAATGAGGACACAGAGAAATGCGTTCCAAATGAGAGACCAAGACCAAACCTCAGAAAAAGATCTTAATAACATGGAGATAAATAATCTACCTGATAATTCAAAGTCATGGTCATAAAGATACTCACCAAACCTAGGAGGAAAATAAATGAACACAGGGAGAACTTCAACAAAGAAATAAACAATATTACAAGAAGAAAACTGAAAGAACTACAAATATGTGGAGGTCAAACAACTTGTTACTGAACATCTACTGGGTCATAAAAGAAATCAAAGAATAAATAAAGAAATACCTAGACACAAAGAAAACAAAAATACAACATACCAAAATCTATGGGGTGAAGCAAAAATGGTTCTAAGAAGTAAGTCCTTCACAATACATACTTACATCAAGAAACAAGAGAAATCTAATCATGGAACACTACATCAAAAACTAATGATGTAATGTATGGTCATATCACATAACATAATAAAAAAAGAAACAAGAGAAATCTTAAATAACAATTTAACTTTATACCTAGAGGAATTAGAAAAAGAAGAACAAACAAAGCCCAAAGTTAGTAGAAGCAAGGAAATAATAAAGATCAGAGTGGAAATAAATGAAATAGAGACTGAAAAGACAATAGAAAAAACAAAACTAAAAGCTGTTCTTTGAAAAGATTTTTAAAAATGACAAACCTTTAGCTAGATTCTCAAAGGAAAAAAAAAGAGAGAGGGATTAAATCAGAAATGAAAGAGAAAAAGTTATAACTGACACCAAACAAACATAAGAGATCATAAGAGTCTAGTATAAAAAATTATATGCCAACAAACTGGACAAACTAGAATAAATAGATGAATTCCTAAAAGCTTACAATTATCCAAGATGGAATCATGAGGAAATGGAAAATCTCAATAGACTGATTACTTGTAAGGAGATTGAATCAGTAATCAAAAAACTCCCAACAAACAAAAATCAGGACCAAACATTCAAAGAAGTTTTAATAACTATCTTTCTTAAATTCTTCCAAAAAATTTAAGGGAAAGGAAAACTTCCAAACTGATTCTACAAGACCAGCATTACTCTGATACCAAGACCAGACAAGGATACCACACACACAAAAAATTACAGCCCAATATCCCTGGTGAACATAGATGCAAAACTTCTCAACAAATTATTAGCAAACCAAATTCAACAACACATTAAATGGATCATATGCCATGATTAAGTGGGATTTATTCCAGGGATATAAGAATGATTGAACATCCACAAATAAATCAACATGATATACCACATTAACAAAATGAAGATAAAAATCATATGATCATCTCATTAGATGCAGGAAAAGCATTTAACAAAATTCAATATCCACTTATGATAAAAACTCTCAACAAAGTGGTTATACCTCAATATAATACAGTATATGACAAACCCACATCTCATTTCATAATCAACAGTGAAAAGTTAAAAGCTTTTCCTCTCACATAAGATACAAGATAAGGGTCCCCACCCCCCCCACCTTTCATTTAAAATAGTATTGGAAGTACTAGCCCTTGCAATTAGTCAAGAAAAGAAAATAAAATTTATACAAACTGCAAAGAAAGAAGTTAAACTTATTATTTGCAGATAACATGATACTATATATAGAAAACCCTAAAGACTCCACAAAAACAACAAAAACAAACAAACAAAAAACCCCCAAAACTACTAGAAGTTGCAGGATACAAAATTGATATACAAAAATTTCTTGTGTTTCTGTATGCCAATAACAAACTATCAAAGTAATTAAGAAAATAATCCCATTTACAGTCATATCAAAAAGAATAAAAGAGCTAGAAATTTAACCAAGGAGGTGAAAAACCTGTACACTGAAAATTATAAGGCAATGATGAAAGAAACTGAAGATACAGATAAATAAAATGAATTTTATGCTCATGAATTGAAAACATTAAATATTGTTAAAACGTCCATAATACCCAAAACAATCTACAGATTCAATGCAATCCCTATCAAAATTCCAATGGCACTTTTTTTTTTACAGAATTAGAAGAAATAATTATAAAATTTGTACAGAACCACAAAAGACCCCAAATAGGCAAAACAATCTTTAGATAGAAGAGCAAAGCTGAAAGTATCATGTCCCTGATATCAAACTATACTACAAAGCTATAATAATCAAAAAAACTATAGTACTGGCACAAAAACGGACACATAGTTCAATGAAACAGAATAGAGAGCCTCAAAACAAATCCATGTATATATGGTCAACTGATTTTTGACAAGGGAGGCAATGATATACAATGGTAAAAGGACTGTCTCTTCAATAAATGGTGTTGAGAAAACTGAACTGCTAAATGCAAAAAAATGAAACTGGATCACTATCTTGCACCATATACAAAAATTAATTCAAATGGATTAAAGACTTGTATGTAACACCTGAAACCACAGAACTCCTAGAAGAAAACATAGGCAGTAAGCTCATTAACTTAATGATTTTTTTCATCTGACTCCAAAAGCAAGGGAAACAAAACAAAAATAAACAATTGGTACCAAATCAAACTAAAAATAACTGCACAGTGAAGGAAACCATCAAGAAAACAAAAAGGCAACTTACTAAATGAAAGTATTTGAAAATCATATCCAATGAGGGTTTAATATCTAAAATATGTAAATAACTCATGCAACTCAATAACAAAAAAAACAAACCATCTGATTAAAAAGTATGCAGAGGACTTATTTTTCCAAAGGGGACATACATATAACCAGCAGGAACATGGTAAGATGTTCAACATCACTATTATAAAGAAAATACAAACCAAAACCACAATGAAATACCACCTTATACATGACAGAATGGCTATCATCCATGAGTTAAGAGATAACAAGTGTTGATGAGGATGTGGAAAAAGGTAAACCTCATGCACTGTCACTGTTGGTAGGAATTTAGATTGGTATTGCCACTATGGAAAACGGTATGGAGGTTTCTCAAAAAATTAAAACTAGATCAGGCAATTCTACAACTGTGTATCTATCTGAAGAAAACAAAAACACTAATTCAAAAAGATCTATGAGCCCTCATGTTCATTGCAGCATTATTTACAATAGCCAAGATATGGAAACAACCTAAGTGTCTATCAATTGATGAACGGATAAATAATATGTGGGGTGTATGTGCATACGCGCGTGCGCGTGCGCGCGCGCGCGCACACACACACACACACACACACATACAACAGAATGCTACTCAGCCACAAAAAGAAGTGACTCTTGTTATTTATGACAACATGAATGGACTTTGAGAGTATTATGCTAAGTGAAAATAAATTATACAGAGAAAGAGAAATAATGCATAATTACACTTATATCTCTAATCTAAACCAAACAAATAAAAAACCAAACTCAGACTGATTGGTACAAAGAACAGATCGGTGGTTGTCAAAGTGGGGGAGGGTTCGGGGAGCAAAATGGGTAAAGGGAATCAAGAAGTGCAAACTTGCAGTTATAAAATAAATAAGTCCTCAGGTTTTAATGTATAGCATCGGAAATATAGTGATAATATTGTGTTAACATTGTAAGATGACAGATGGTAACTAGACTTATAGTGGTGATCATTTTGCAATGTATACAAATGTTGAATCACTATGTTTTATACCTGAAACTAATATAATATTGTATGTCAGTTATAATCCAATAAAAAAGTGGAAAGACTACGGAAAACAAATTCAATTGTTTTTTATTTTACTTCTCAATACATGTACATTATACCAATACACTATGGAAGTGGAAGACTTTCATACATACTTATCTTGTACTTACCTTGAGAGTCTTGTTGACCTTCTATCCATTAGCTGATCTCCTGTTCATTATGAGTCTAATTCACTTTTATGCTCCAAGAGCATCACAGACACTATATTTGAATGGGGTGGCTAGATGTGGTGGACATCCATATTGCATTTATCTCCTCTGCTTATATGCATGCTCCAGTGTACCATCAGACTTTACTTACAAAACACAAGTCCCAAGGAAAAAAATATTAGGAACTTTAAGATGACAATAGCAGAATATTAAGCAACCATTAAGCCTTTCTGAGCATGATACTCTGTGTGACCATATAGGTCCCACCCTTGTGAAGTCTCATCTAACTCAGGTAGGGATGATGAGAAGGAAGTGATATACTGACTTTTTTTGTTATTTCTGCTTTCCAATTTTCCATCAGTCCCACCTATTGCCTAATGATACTGGGAATACAGTTATTTTGCCAAACGAAGTTTGCAGGTATCAGACTTTAGCAAAACAGAGCAGAGAAGAATGGGAAACAGATGACTGCCACATGGACCCAGACAGATAAAGATAGAAATTTTCATTCATTTTTTACATAGTCTAAATGCTGCTATTTCTTCATGGTAGTAATAAATTTTCTGGAATCTGTATTTTTACTATACGCTAAGTATATAGTATTTAAAATAAACACATTTAAGTGTGGAATAACTATGCCAAAAATAATAAAATAATTTTCTATTAACGACAATTGTTCATTTATAAAATTTCAATAAGCTACCTCGTGAAAATGGTACTAATTCATCAAATTTGGGATATTAATAAAATACTCTACCTTGGACATACAGAATTCACATTTGATTGTAAAATGTATTTTCATTTACTTTATGCTCTTGCCTCTTATTATTTTGCTGTGTGATAATGATATACATAGGCAAAGTCAGTTTGCGTCTGAAATGCGGTCTTCTTTGCAAACTTTTCTTACTTTGAATTCTCAAAGTGAATGACATGCTTGTAGAGCTTAGCATGTAAGAAAGTATCTGCATAATTATTATTGATATCTCACTGAATTTTTTTTCTAGTGATAACAGACTTTGCTTTATGGGGTAATCCACTGCAGTTTTAGAGTTGTTAGAAGGCTAGTATTTTATATAGGTCAATGTACATAGTTTTCATAATGAAATTTACTTGAGCTCAAATTCCATTTCAGCTATTTAGTGTCCTTGGACAACTTGATTAGCATGTTTGAATTTAGTTTTATTCTTTGTAAAATAGGGATTATAATATTTACCACATAGGACTAGTATTAAGTAGAAATGAAATAATATTTGTATGTTTTCTGGTACATAATATGTATAACTAGTGTGTTGAACAACAATGTTGTATGTCTTGTAACAAAAATGTACTTCTGTTTATCCCATTATTCCTTTAAACTTAATTCAGTGAGGATCATTTTCATTGCTCATTGACATGCCTATATCTTTGATGTTTACTTTCAGGAAACAGAAAGGTCTTTAATTACTTTAAGTCACAAATACACCCTCAATTATGGAATTCTATAGTTCCATTTATAGTCTAAATTTCAACTTAATTTAGCATTAAATATTCATTTCCTCTGCTCAGAAGCCTGCCCATAGAACATTGACTGGTTTCCCCTCCCCTTACCTCCATAATTCACAAATGTCATTTTGGATTTGGGCAGTATTAAAGCAAGGGAAAGAGAGCTAAGGCATTTACACAGTTTACTTAAGCTAGTAGTACCTTTGTAACCTGACTTGGTGTTCTTTGGGCTCTTAGGAAGCTTCCTGTTGAAACCTCACAGCCAGAAGTTCATTAGGCCAGGGTGATGCATCTCTATCCTGGGTGAATGCTCCACTCCTCCCTCCACTTATAGACAACCAACAATAAAATCCTAGCCTCTTTGGGCTGAAATTGCTAAACTCTTCAGGCAGCCCTCTTGCTCTCACATCAATACCTTCTCTGATGTGAACTATGGCTCATTCTTGAGGAACACTGTGGTATTCCTAACCCAAAAACCCTGTTGGGGGAAGGAGGTGGATCTAACCTATTCCTGAAGTCTCCTATCTCCACCTTTCTTTTGCACCCTAGATCTTCTAACAGAAGCCATAATCTGTTCAAGCACTGGTGCTATGGCTTTTCCAGTGTTGAAGCAGGCACCTATTATCTGTGTATCCCAACTGCAGGTTATATAATTCAATGTATTTTAGGGACCCACCTTGAGATCCATTAATGACTAGGGTTCAAAGACAGTATCATGTATCCTTACCCTAAAGCCGTGGAGGGGTTGAGTGAGGCAAAGTGTGGGTCTGTGACTGTAACAACTGCTTTTTCCAAAGAAGTGTCTTTATCAATCATCCTTCATGCTAATCTTTCAAAACTTTTACATTCTTAGAATTAAAGAGGAAATTCAAGAATTATAGAACAAGTTCTCTTCCCTTTTAATCTATTGAAAGTTTTGCATATGTTGGTATTTCTGTTTTATACTCACTTAGGTATCCTGATACCTATTTTTGGTTGGTTTGTTTCCTCAGAAATTTAGGCTGAAAGACCCTTTCTAAGATCATATTCATGAGCAATCAAGAGTATTACCCCTCCTACTCCATACTAAGTAAAAAAGTGATTCATGTCTTCCTTTGGCCTTATTTCTATCACTTAGTACTTTGTTGAAGATGTTGAAATTTGAGAATAATTATGGTGTTGAATTAAAATGCTGTTTTCTTATAACACTGGGCCATGAAATTCAGTACCTGAAATTTAATTTGACTCCAATATTCCTCTCTGTGGCAAGGTCACTGAAGGGAAAGTACACAATATAGGTTAAAACAACAACAACAACAACAACAACAACAAAAACAAACAAAAAAACAAAACCCATATCAGACTATGGTTTTGGAGGTTGTGGTCAAAAATCAAAGAATACAATTTTACTACCAGAGAAATAAGAAAAACCCGCGCAATATCTAGATATGGGTTTTAGACTTCACCTGTTGAATGACTAGTCAAATTTTCTAGGACCAATAGGAAAAAAGCTAGAGGATAGGGTCATGCAGTTTAGACCAAGTTATTTCTATGAGGTTTCATACATGAAAAAAATTGTTCGGAGTATTTTAGAAACTGACCAATATTGGGGCGCCAGGATGGCTCAGTCAGTTAAGCGTCTGACTTTGGCTCAAGTCCTGGGATTGAGCCCTGGGTCAGGTTTGGTGCTGAGCAGGGAGTCTGCTTCTCCCTCTCCCCCTGCTCCTCTCCCTGCTTATGTTCTCTCTCTCTTAAATAAATAAATAAAACCTTAAAAAAATTCTGGAATCTGACCAATATTATTAGCATAACTCTTTGTGGAGTAGAATAAAGGGATGAGGAAAAAACAAAAGGACTTTCTTTCTCTAGAGGTCAAGCAACCCCTATTATATGTAATAAAATATTTTCTATAGCAATAACAAGATCATGTGATCTGGGATATTTTTTTCTGTATCAGTAATAGTATGTTCATCAAATATATGTCATTAAAAGACAAAATGAGCAAATATCCTTTCACTCTACACTAAATGAATTATTTTCAAAGACAAGAAAAAAACCAATTAAATTGGGGTTGTCTAAAAAAAATACAAGGGATTGCTACTTATGTTTGGACGAATAGAGTATTCCATGTCCAGAAAAATTGTGTTAGTTCATTCAGGCTGCTATAATAAAATACCATAGAATGGGTAGTTTATATACAATGGAAATTTATTTCTTACAGTTCTAGAGATGAATACAAGATCAAGATGCTGGTATATTCAGTGTCTGGTGAGGACAAATGTCCTCATTCATAGCCATTTATTTATTTAGCGATAATTTCACATGGCAGAAGGGACTGGGGAGCTGTCTGAAACCTCTTTTATAAAGTCACTAATCCCATTCATGAGGGCTCCACCCTTATGACTTAATCACCTCCCAAAACTCCCATCCCCAAATACCGTCACTTTGGGGATTAGGTTTCAACATATGAATTTGCAGAGACACAAACATTCAGACTGTAGCATATATACATAGGCAATTAAATGCAAATTCAGTGCCACCTCAATGTAAATGGAAATTCTTATATGAGCTTGAAATTCCAGATAAAACAAGAGATTCACAATTACTAATTAGTAATAGAGGGCCGGCCCTTTAATGATGTGGTAACTGAAAAATAAAGCAGTATCTGTGCATCAAAGGACAAGTGAGTATTAACATTCTGATACACTTACTGACTCAAGTTAAATGTACTGAAAGAGAATCTTTCTTTCTCTCCTTTTTTTTCTTTCCTTCCTCTCTCTCTCCCTCCCTCTTTTCCTTCTCTTTCTCTTTCTTTCTTTCTTTCTTTCTTTCTTTCTTTCTTTCTTTCTTTCTTTCTTTCTTTCTTTCTTTCTTTCTTTCTTTCTTTCTTTCTTTCTTCTTTCTTTCTTTCTTTTCTTTTTCTTTCTTTTTCTTTCTTTCTTCTTTCTTCTTTCTCTTTCTTTCTTTCTTTTTCTTTCTTCTTCTTTCTCTCTCTCTCTCTTTCTTTCTTTCTCTCTCTTCTTTTGTCTCCTTCCTCCTTCCTTCTCTTTATTTCCTTCTTTCTGTTTCATTTTATATGTGAGCTCTAATACTTGTAGTGTTACTTACTTGCTTCTTCACTAGAACTAAGAATAAATAATATACACACTATCTTCATTTATATAAATCACTTGATTTCTATTTACTCTGAAATCCATTTTTAAATTGCTTTCTTGATTTTTTTTTTTTTAATTCCAGGTGTATTGATCTGTATTTTCCACTTATTATCATTCATCTTCTGGGTGCTTGCCTTCTTGACATGTGTATACAAAGGCAGCCATTCCTAACCTTCTCTGGGGCATTTTAACACACAATTGTCTTTTTAAATCAATGGCTTTAACTATCTTCAAATCTCCTCTGAAAATCCATTTTATATCTATTAACTTTGTAACTCTCTTCAGTGCATTAAAGAATCTTGGAAATAGTTGATGAAACATAATTTCAGAAGAGTTGTAGTATGAACTTATTGATGAACTACTCAGAAGGAGAATAGAGTTTCATTAATTTATGGTAGAGTATTATTATTTTATTTTTATTCTTATTTTTTTGAGAGAGAGAGAGAGGGAGTGTGAGGGGAGGGGCAGAGGGAGTGGGAGAGAGAGAAAATCTTAAGCAGGCTCCATGCTTATTGTGGAGCCCGACTTGGGGCTTGATCTCATGACCCTGAGATCATGACTGAGCCAAAATCAAAAGTCAGGTGCCTAATCAACTGAGCTACCCGGGCACCCCTTATTACTATTATTATTAATAATAATTAATATATAGTGAGTCACTTCAATTACAAGATTGAGAAGCAAAATAATTATAAGCATTTTAGGATATTATCAAATTTAATTTTCTTTTTGGAATCATACTAAATCATACTAAAGCCCTGTATATAAACTGAGGATGTGTTTCCTGGCTTTTCATTATTCTATCAAAATATGGGGCAATAGAACAGAGTGGAAGAGCTTAGAATTTGTCACCACATGACTTGCCTCTGCCTCATAGGAGCTGTATAATTTCAAGTGAGATAACTAATAGTGCTGAGCTTCCACGGCTTCATTTGTAGGATGAAAATCATGATATGTAGTTTAAAAGTTTTTTTTTTTTTTTCCCTGTACGTGTTGCCATACAGGAAGTATGACCTAATAGCCCTTTCTGGATATTTACTGAATTGAATTGAATTTTATTAGTTAGTTAATATAGAAAAAATAAGGGTGTTTCTAATATAGAATTATTTAAGTAGCCAATTATTTTTAAGAATTTGTTTTGTAGATTTATAATTTATATACAATGAAATGCAAACCATTTTTAGGTTGCAGTTTGATAAATGTACAAAATATATACTTCCATGTAGTCGTAGTCTGACTTATGATAATGAAGATTTCATCCCCCACCAAAAATTATCTTCTGACCCTTCGTAACCAATTCCCCAGAAATCCCTACAATAGGTAACTACTAATCAAATTTTATCACTATACATGAGTTTTGTTTGTTCTAGAACTTCATATAAATAAAATTGTATAGTGTACCATCTTTCTCTGGCTTCACTTAGCACAAAAGTTTGGAGATTCATGCAAGTTGTTGCACATAGTTTGTCTCATTTTATTCCTGAATACTATTTTATCATAAGGATATGTCATATTTATTTAACCATTGGCCTATTGATGGACATTTGGGTTGTTTCAAAATAGGATCTTTTTAAGATAGCTTGCTCCTGGGAGACAGTTGACTGACAATCTCCCACTGTCACACGTTTGTATGGGCTGTAGTGGCAGGCACATCAATATCACACTTCCCCCAGGCTGTTCCTAGCCAGTGACTAAGCACCAAGCCAAGCCATTTTCACCCAACACGGGGACTCCACGAGCAAGCCATGTTTTCTTGGGGTATCCCATCAAAGGGGCAGAGATTTACTCAAAACTACAGTGTGCGATTATTCCTGTTGAATTCTTCATTCTCTTTTTTCACAGGTGTCAGACTTAGAGTATGCTCTGAAGGCTCTCACCACATAATGCCCCCTTTACCTTTTATATGTGTTTCTTCCAATAAATCTCTTGTATATATTATCCCATCTTAATGTCTGTTTCTCACAGACTTCAGTCATTAATCCTCTTTGGTAAATATCTGGGGATGGAATTAATCATATGGTATCACCGTTTGATTTCTCTGAGAAAGACAGCATCTTTGGTATAGAGTGCTTTTTCTCCTTTATCAGGCACAGCTTGTACCTGGGTGGGTTATACTGTGACTTAACCCTGGTTAATAGGGTTATAGGGATGGCAGTTGAGAGAAGTGGTGGTCACTTTTGCTTTTTGGGTGAAATAATCATGCATTAATTTCCTGCATCGGTGGGGTACTAGCATTAATAGGCAAGGCTGGGCAACTTCTGTAAGCCCAGAATATTTAGAAAAATTTGGGAAGTAAACATTTTGGGGTCATGCTCCCAGATATTCCCATCCTGCATGTCAGGATCTCTGATTTTCCAAATTAGGGCCATGATTTTTAGAATAACACATCTGTGTTGGCTGGATATTCAGCTCTTGATCTTCAACTGTTTTATGCTCATTCCTTGCATACAATGAAGGCGTCTCTGCATGCTACAAAAGGAACTCTTGGACTCTTATTCTCAGTTATTAACTGTTTGTTAATTATCTTCAGCTTTTAATGATCTGCCTGTATACCAATTCTATTATTTTTATATTTATTATCATACCCACTAGCCCATTTTCCTCCATCAGCATTGTCCCAGCTCAAAACAGAAGAGAGTTTTAACAACCGGAGTGCCATTGTGTGCCAGGAGCTGTCTTCACACCACCTACCACCAGGGATGAAGTTTTCATTCCCAAACTGTTGATAGATAATCCAGTCTCCCAAAGCCATTTTACAGCTTGCTTTCTCACACCACTCTTAGTGCCAACTGTCATAGGTTAGGGTTTCTGGGAAGCAGACACTGAGAGGGAGTTAGGAGTGCAAAAGTTTTATTGAGGACTAATGCCTGTGAAAAGTAAAAGGTGTGAAGGAGAATTGGGTGAAGGAAGAAATCAGATGGTAATACAGACCTGGAAAGGTCTCTGATAGCCCAACAGGGAGATCCAGGTCAAAGATCAGCAATTAAAGGAATCTCATGTACAGAAATGGCTAGGCCCTTATATCACCTCCTTGCTCTTGCATTGTTTGGTGGCCATGATAAGAATAGCATGATCTCAGATTGAAAGCCCAGCAGGCCACTGCAGAGCTTAACAACTGGAAAGTATCCTCTAAACACATTCTTTACAATGGGGCAATGTATACTTTCTTAGAGGGGAATCTGAGTGACCCTCCTGTTCTGCTGTATCTGAAAGTATATAGTTTATTCTGTAAAGTATTGCCAAACCCTTGTCCAAAGTGGTTGTACTATCTCATACTACCAAAAATAAAGCATAAGAGCTCTTGTGGTGCCACCTACTTGCCAAGACATGGTTTGGCAAGTCTTTTAATACTGGCCAGTCTTAGGGGTATGCAGTTGAATCTCATTGTAGTTTTAATTTAAATTTTAATGATGAGCATCTTTTCATGTGTTTATTGGACATATGTGTATTTTGTGAAGTAACATTTCAAATCTTTTGTCTACTTTTAGAAGTCATTTATTTTCTTCTTATTTTATCATGAGAAATCTTTATATATTCTATGTACAAATCCTTTGCCAGATTGCAATGATTTGTACCCAGTCAGAGGCTTGTCTTTTCCCTTGCTTAATGGTGACTTTTAAAGAGCAGGGAAATTTTATATTTGGTTAATCCAAATTATAACTTTTTCCTCTTATAGTTAGTGCTTTTGTGTGACCTGTCCAAGAAATCCTTTTTATGTCCCAAGTTTACACTTTTTTTTTTTTTTAACTATACTTCTTCTAAGAGTTTTATATCTTTAGCTTTTATATCTAGGTCCAAATCCACTTTTTAAAAATTTTTCTGTGTGATGTGTGGAGAGATTTAGTCCCTTATTCTAATCACATACCCAACCAACATTATTTGTTTCTAAAGGAAATCTAGCATTATTTGTTCAATGTTGACTACCCAGAACCATTTGTTGAAAAGTTTACAAATTTCCATTTAATTACTTTTACATTTCTATTGAAAATTTAATTGATATAAAATTTAATGATATACATTTGGATCTCCTGGATTTTCTGTTCTTTTCCATCAATCTATATGTCTGTTCTTACACCAATACCACGCTATCTTGATTATTATAACTCTATAATAAGTATTGGAAAAAACAGTGTAATTCCTCTAATTTTTTTTTTCAAAATTATGTTGCCTGTCCTTTGTTTTTTGCATGTCCATATACATTTTAGTATTAGATTGTCAATTTTTACAATTGGTTTTGAGTGGAATTTATATAAACCTATCATCTAATTTGGGAAATTATCTTCTTAATAATAGCAAGTCTTCATATTCTTGAACATAATACATTTCCCTTATTTTGGTCTGTACTTCCCTTAGCATTAAAAATGACAATATTTTGTCGTTTTTAATGTGAAGATCTTGTATATGTGAAGTTCATGAATATCTCATCATGATTTTTAATGTGTTTTAAATTACATTTTAACTTGAAATTCCAATTATTTGTTGATGATAAATTGAAATACAATTGATGTTTTATATTGACTTTGTATCCTATGATCATGTTAAATTTACTCAATTTTAGCAAGATTTTTTAGTTTCTTTAGGATTTTATACATAAATTATAACTACTGTTTTATTATTATTTTAAGATTTATTTATTTATTTGAAAGAGAGAGAGTGAGTGAGTGGGGTGAGCGAAGGAAGGGCCAGAGGGAGAGAGAGAATCCTAAAGCAGACTCCTTGCTGAGTGTGGAAGCCTCACACGGGACTTGATCCCAGGTCCCTGAGATTATGACCTGAGCCAAAATCAAGAATTTGCTGCTTAACTGACTGAGCCATATAGGCACCCCTATTATTAATATCATTATTATTAGCAAATAAAACAGTTTTATTTTCTCCTTTCACATTTGTATGCATGATTCTATTGGCTAGGACCTCCAGTGCAATATTGAATTGGAGTCTTAACAGTGAACATTCATGCCTAAATATAGATCTTAGAGGGAAAATATTCAGTCTTTTTCAAGTAAGTATGATATAGTGAGTATAGAATCTGAAAATGAGACCACTGTGCTCTGCTTGAATTCTCTCTCCTTATACCTAGAGTGGGAAGTGCCTCCAAGCATAATACCCATCTGGTGGTCAAAGGGCTTACCTTGTTATTTTTTCTTCTCTCAGAAGAGCTCACAGTCCAGCACTGCCTATTGTCCAGTGTCTGAAACTGTTGCTTCCTATGTTGTGTTCATGTTCTTTTGGTTTTCAGTAAGAGAGTTGGTCTGGTACCAGTTACACTATTGGCTAGATGCAAAAAGCACCATTTACTTTTAACACAGATTATAGAGGGAAATTTGTAGAGGAGATAATCTGGGTGGGGGGAATCACTTAGGTATTATTATTGGAGGGTTCTGAAGCAAATCCTTTTGTAGAATCCTTGTCCTGTGAGAAGTCATTTTGTGGAGAAATAGTTGGATTTTACTGCCTGGAACCAAGTGCAGGATTACATGATCAATGACATATATTTTTTTTTTACCTAGTCCCACACCATCATCCTAATCTTTGATATTTGCCATCGCTGTTGCAAGAAGATGCAAGTGAAGATAAACGTAATAGAATAAGGGAGAAATTGTTTTAATGCTACAGCAGAGTAATTTTAATCCATCATTAGCCTTTCTGCAGCATCTTTAGCTTCTAAAGAATAGGCAACTCCAGGCACATTTTATTCTAATCACATGAAAGTAAATGGTTTCAAAGAGTAAGGTGACCAAAGAGAAAGGATGATGTTATATGAAAGGTAATCTTGTTACTTATTTGCTTATCACCGTGAAAGCTTGATTTACTGGATTATAGCTTCAAATCACACTCTACTCTGAAATTAATGGTTGTTCTTCTTTTGGGAGACAGGGAAAGGAAAGCCATAAAATGCTCGGAGAAAACTATTTTTAGTTATATTTTTATT